>NC_079495.1:88073624-88356378 GCF_030052815.1 Hevea brasiliensis
CAGGCTATACCAATAGGGGTGTTACAACGGTGAAAGCCGTTAACAACCCTAGACCCGGGGGGAAAATTTATAAAATAATTTTTAGGACTCCAGAGAAGGGTCATTGAGGTTCTTACGGCATTAGAATGCCAAGAAAATGCTTAGAAAAATTTTTCAATCGGTACAGACAATTTTGGCTCATTAAGCCAAACGGAGGACATTTTGGTCATTTCGTCTTCTGAGATAATTTTTTACCAACTTTTCCATTTATGTAAATAATTTATATGACATAAAATATAAATAAATGTTGTTAAAAATTTAATAATTAAATAGACAAGAAAAGGATAGAAAATAAGAAAAAAATGAGGATTTTGACATCATTATGATGTCATTACTATTCTCCCACCCAATCAAATGTTGACACATGGCACTAATATGTTTAAAAAGACTTAATGGATAGAAAACAAAAGAAAAAAATTAGAAAGCCTTATCCCTTTCTTCCTTGCCGTCTCCCTCCTCTCCCATTGTCCACCCTTTTCAAGCTTTACAAAGCTTGATTTGCTTGGTTTTTACCAACTAAACCCTATGTTCCAAACATAAAAACTTGTTCTTTCATCTTGGCAAATCTTTTGGGAATAAAAAGAAGTGAAAAAGAAGAACCCTAGCAAGTTGGAATTTCACTCCATTAGAGGTTAGTGACCTAAACTTGATTTTCTCTTTAAATTCATGTTAAAAGCGTATGATTGAATGCAAAATTACAAATAAATTTAATAAATACCATGTGTATGCTCATCCCATATTTTTGGTAGCCTTGGTTGGGGTAAGATTTTGATGATTTTAATGGAGCTAAAATGGTAGTATGGCTGCCCTTAGTATTAATCTTTTAAGTGGAGTAATGAAATGCAAGTTATAATACATGGTTTGAGATAGTTGAGTTAGGGTTTGGGATGAAAATGAGACTTTGATCATTTGATGATGAAAGTAGGTTTTAAGGGTCAATTAGTGACCATTTGGTTTTGTTTGAATAAAAAATGAAGTGGGTTGTGTAGTGGGAATTGAGTTTGGTGTGGCTGCCCTTGGTGACCTGCAAGACTGGGCATGAGTCCAGCAGGTTTGGGCAGCAATAACTGGAGTTGTAGAGGTTCAATTGGTGCAAGGCCAATTGGATATAAAACTAGACACATAATGGCACAACTTTGGTGAAGAAACCATGCCCATAAAACCAAAACAAGTTGACCTAAAGATTGCCCTAATCCGGGTGACCTGCAATCTGCCTGGGTAAAATGACTAAATGAACAGTGTTTAGTCATTTGGTCATAACTCAATGTAGAAAGGTCCAATTGACCTGAAATTTTACCAGCAATAAGCTGAGATATAGACCTAAAAATTTCATGAAGAAACCTAACCCAAATTATGACCACAACATATTCAAAAAGTGACTTGCAATCACTGCTCAAATTATTATAGATTTGGTCAGTCCAGAAATTCTGAAAAAATTATAATCCGGCCAGTTGTGGTTTATGGGCCACAACTTGAGCTACAAAACTCCAAATGGAGTGATTCAAAAAAAGAAATATAACTAGACAAAATAAGGAACAACTTTCACGTTGATCATTTTGCCAAATTCTCACTGCAAAAATGACTAATGGAACAGTAAACACAAAGCTTGAAAATTAAAAATTTTGAACAATAAACATTAAGCTTAGAAATGGTATTGGCAACCAATACCAACAATTTTAGAATGCAAAATGTGGTATGTTGGGAGTATTAAAACCAATGTACCTATTGTCCATGTAAAAGTCAACATTTTGTTGACTAATGAATTGAATAGTAACACAAAAACTTGAATTTCAAGAATTGTAAAACTTAAAAGTGTAATATGCCCTAGTATACCTAGCAAGATTGGTTTGGATAGATTGGCATGCCAATAGGGTTCTATTAGCAGTACTGCATATGGCTTCATGCCATTCTATGTTTCATGGCCTCCCATGCCATTCTGTGATAAAATAGCCTTTGGCTATGGTAATTGAGTTATTATACTTGAATTATATCCTTGATGATTATTACAGCTCATTAGCTGTTTTGTTGCACACCGGGAGACACAATGTAACCGATGGTGTGATGGTCCGAGGTACTTAGTACCCAGTGCCAGTTTACCCGTTTATCCAGTCCAATCGACTAGTATGGGTTACTCAAGCAACGATAATGAATTTTATAAAATTTTAATCAATTTATACTGCAATAAATGCCAGAAATTAAGTCTAGCTAAACAGTAAATATACATTCTGCATATTTATATTAATTTAGTTATTTTATTTTATATTGTCACCACTAAGCAGAATTGCTTAGCACGTCACTTTTGCCACGTGCAGGTACTGGAGACATAGCTGGGGAGTCCAGCAGACCTCATACTGGGTGAGCTTTCAGATCTGCACACAAAGTTCAGAGTCACCTCACATTGCAGTGCATTTGGTAGGACATTAGGCCACTTTTGATATTTTGATATTTTGTATTTTGTAAACTTCTGTAATGTATATTATAAATTCATGTAATTATGCTTTTGATGTAATTATCTATGAACTATGTTCAGAAATAAATGTGAGTATTTCTCATTGAATTGACTGTGATATGAATTGAATTTCATTTTAAGCTACTGAAGTCATTTGAGAAATTGTTGAGAATATATTGGTGGTTGACTGAGAATGATGTGATGATTTTATTGGAAGTGTTTTTAATAGATTCAGAAGAACTGTTTTTTCAATTTATAGCCGGCACTCTGCCGGATTTTCTATAAAATTTACGGAAAAATTCAGATTTATCAAAAATTGTAAATAAATGAGTAAAAAGGGTAAATTGAATTGAAATATGATTTGGTACTCCGGCACACTGTGTGGCATATCTTGCTCGGCTGTACTGTAGACGGGTAAGGGGTGTCACACTAACGTCTATTCAGACGACTGGAATGTGAAGAACCACCCTTAAATTAAAGTAAGGAGTCATAATTTAACTTAATAAAGATCAAGTAAGGTTAAAGGAAAATAAAAGAAATGGATTAGAAATCAGTTTAATGTGCATAAGTCCCAGCGATGAGAAATTCCCCTAGGAAGTGGCTAAAAATCAGTATTTTAGGTCTGTTTGTCACTTCAATTCATGTAGAACTTTGTAAAACTCTTAATTAAGACTTAATTAAGGTATAATTATGAATTAATAAGTCAAAGAAATGAAAAGAAGTAAAAGTATTCACATAAGTGGCAAACTAAGTGGGTATGCACTCGCTTCTTTTCATACTTAGGAAGTTAGCCGCTAAGAGTTAGAGGACTAAAGTGAATTAATCAATAAGTTAAGGGGCAAATAAAAGGTTGAAGGACTAACTTGAATCAATTATAAAGTTGAGATAAAATTAAAAATAATAGAAAATATCCTATGAACCAATGGGCAAAGAAAGAAGGACCAATGGATAAAAGCCAATATAAGCGAATCCTTATCTTCTCCCTTCCCAAACCAGCAGGCCAGCTTTCATCTTCTTCCTCTCTCCTTTTTTTCATTTCAATAGCCATTTTCTCTCAAAAATTTGAAGGAAAAACCAGACCAAAACCGTAGATTAAACCAATTTTGGAGGCCTAAGCAAGAATGTCACACCCTAACCCTCTGTAAGGCATAACATGATCCCGTAGTATACCTAATAAATTACCAACTCCGTCTATTGATAACCCATTAAATATACTACAAGGGATTTTAAAAACTTTTCTTACTTCTTTTACAGTGGTGAGCACTATTTACAGGTGTTAAAAACCTTTTTGATCTGAAGTGGTAGAACTAACACATTTGAATTATTTGGAATTTCTGTAAAAATTTTGGCAGAATGCCATCTGTATTTTGGATAAAACAGTTCTTCAAAAAACCTGTAAAAAGCACTTCAATTATTTTCCAAATCTCAACTCCAACATTTTTCTCAATACAACATATTTCTCAACTCAAATCCACAGTGATTTTTCAAAAGCTGAGATATAGGAAATATAATACAATTTTTACAAGTCAAATAACTCATAATTAATTTACAACTTCAAGGTACAATTTGAATTTACAACTGCTCAAAACCAAGAACAAAATATACATACAGTGAATATACATTACAGTACAAAATGCCAAATGTGGTATTCTCACTATACCCAAAAATCTCTCGCTGGAGGTACTAGCAGCCTAGTCTGCTGCCCTGTCTATCTGTCTACCTGCGACAGCAATAAAAAGTTATCGCTGAGACAATGTCTCAGTGGTGCACAACATTAACCAAATACAACTTTAAATCACAATTCATAAATCATTCAAATAGTGGATACTTAAAACCATAGTTAAATTCAAGACAATAATGTCATCAGGAATTTAACACAATATCACAATAAATCTCAGTAATCAAAACATGGTTAAATTCAAAAGACAGTGAATGTCAATAAGAATTTAAACTCCATTTCACAATTTATCAAAGCTCACAATAACACAATTTAGTCGAATAATTTAAGAACACAGTGTTGCCAATTCATACACAATTTGATCAAATAACTGAACAATACAGTTTTGCCAATCATTAATATCATTTGATCAAATAACTGAAGAATACAGTGTTGCCAATCGATAATACAATTTAGGCCATGACACAATTTTTCCGTACATGCCGTGTTGTACACCACGACAAGACATACTCACCCCAATAATCGAAATCAATGAGGGAGGAAGCTAGCTATATAATGAGTACTCATCCATACTCACCTCAGACTGGCAAGTCAAAGAGGGAGGAACATAATCATATTCACTCCAGACTGATAAGTCAAAGAGGGAGGAATAATCACACTCACCCCATTAATGGAGGAGGAACATAGTATCAGTGTCATGCCAATTGTGAGTCAAAACAATTCTAAACATTTTATTCAAATGATCCGTAAGAATCCAATAAATTTCCAAAGTTATAATTTCATTCACAAAGTGGCAACACAATTCGTAATTCACTTCAATTTCCACAAAAACATTTACGGTGCTTTTCAATCAATAAGTATCCATCAAATACCATTCAAACAGTTTCTCACAGTTTCAAATCATTTACAATGCTTTTCAAGCAATAAATATCCATTCAAGTACATTTCCACAATTTAAAACAATAATATAAAAGTAGTCATAATTTATTTCAATTGAAAATAATTCAAAAGAAATAAATATTGTGCACAAACACAATTTAAAACAATAACATATAATTAATCATATGAAATATTATTCAGAACAAAATCAGTTGAAAACTAGTTGTGCACAAACACAATTTAAAACAATAATGTACAATAGTCATAATTCATTTCAATTGAAAAAATTCAAAAGAAATAGCCGTTGTGCACAAACCTCGATGGTATCTCTGATGCGGACTCGGTGTTTCCTTCCTTTCCACGAGTCTTTAGTAATCGAAACACAATTTGAAGTGTTTCAGTACTAAATTAAACTGTCTCTAACGATAATATTCGATAAACAATTCACTGGATACCTTTATTTGCTTAATCAACCCATATATCGACCCTCGATGTTTTCTAGGTAAATTAGGTCTTAATGTTATTAACATGTCATATTCGATAGGGTTTTAGGGTCGGTACGTTTTACCAAACTCATTTCCTTGTTCAGTGCATTTTAATGCAACTTGATGGATTCCGAAATACTAGTTTGACCTAGTTCCCTCGGTTTTCGGGTTTCGGTCAAAACTACAAACTTGTAGATCTATGTCTTATGGACCGCGGTGCAAAATTTTAGGTCATTCCGAGTTCAGTAGACCGAGTTATGGTCATTATACTATTGCTGGTCAAATGGTATCAAATTAGGTCAATTTTAGGTCAATTTGGTCAACTCTGGTTCGGCCAGTTTTTGGACCCAAACTTGTGCAAGTTGTTTGACTTGCTTATGGTCATTTCTGGGCTTTGGTGTCTTCATAAGACTTGTAGGTATGGGTCATGGTTAAAATTTCAGGTCAATTGGACCTGTTTTGAGTGAGTTATGGCCTAAACACTCACTGCTGCCCAATTGGTCATTTTTCAGGTCCTAATTGCACCTAATCCGAATTGGTCATTTTCTTAGGTCACCTTGCAAGCAGAATTTTGGTATGTTTTCTCAATGAAAGTTGGCATATTTTGTGCCTAGTTTCACCTCCAATTGGTCTCATACCAATTGAGGTTACACATTTAAACTTATTGGCTAAAGTGTACACTGTCCTTAACTACCTTACTTAACATACATCAATTGCACACTTCATTACTATATGTGCACTTCCCCTTACCATTTCTGTTTTGGTTCATTACCAAAACCATATTCCACTTTACATTAACATCACTTTGGGCAGATTACAATTATCCTCAATACACCAATTAACACTCAAATTTACAAAGTTTAAATACAATCACATATACACCTAACCATTACTCATTCTTACATACACTTTACACAATCAATCTATACACATATCCATCAACTCTCAAGGTCAATATTCTGCCCATACTTTCATGAACACACACATTTATCCAAGTGTCACAAGGCTGCCGAAAATGTTCTTCAACACCAAAGTGTCCTACAATTCATCAATTCCCATCCAAGTGCAAAAATCACCATATACATATGAAGTAATTCACTAGGTTATTAAATCATCATAACCAACATCATTTCTCATCAAACATATGCACAATTATTTCATCAAATACATGATTACATGGCTGTCCAAAATGGACATTTCAATAACTCTTCAAACTTGCAAATTTCCTTCACAAATCCAACACCCATAACATGAACACAAAGTTTAACAAAGCTATCTTCAAAAATGCTAACTTACCTTATGGTTGGAACTTGCTAAACCTTCACCAAACTTCTTGATTTTAGTATCAAACCTTTCCTTGTGATGTGTAGACAATTTTTGATGAAGCTATCTAAGTGTTTGGAGTTGAAATGGAGAGGTTAGGTGAGCTTGCATGAAAACGGCAATGGGGATTTCTTTCTCCTTCAATTCGGCATGTTTAATGGAACCTTGAGGAAGATGAAGTTTCAGCTTATGTGATGGAATTACAGCTGCCCCATTATGTTTATTTTATTCCCAAGTGGTCCACTCACCAAATTTAAATCATATTATATGTTAATTGTTCATTTATCCCACATTAACCCATGATTTTAGCTATTTACTTTAGGTACCACCAAATTAATTTTTCATTTCATTTTCTAAGTGTAATATTATTTATTTTTAATGGACATTTAGGTCAAAAGACAATTCGGGATGTCAAATGACCATAATGCCCCTGTTCGGGTTGCATTCCCGATTTTTCGGTATCACCAGGTTTTGTCCGTTTTTCGATTTCTCACTTTTCTTTGTACTAATTATTTAATTTTTCTTTGATCTTTCTAATGATATTTATTCTTCAATAAGGGTCTATTTAAGTCCTAAAAATGTTTTCCAGGGTTCCCATGATCCGAGCTAGTCAACGGTCCACGCCGTGACTTCCCGGTGCGGTCACCCATCGCTAGGTTTCCCGGCTCGCTTAACTTGGTTACATTTCTTTGCTATTATTTTTCCGTTGTTTTTCTTGTATTTCCTTTTCTTGTATTTCATTATTTTATGTCTCCTCACTCATATTGAAGTGTAGTTCTAGGCATCCTAGCTGTCCGGACAGCACTGGTCACCGAGACAGCAGAACGCACTACCGAACATAGGGGTGTTACAATTCTCCCCCCCTTAAATAAATTTCGTCCACGAAATTTTACCCAATAGCTATCTTACAATAGTCATACGTTTATTTTCTCCTTTCTATATGATCGTATAATCTTCTTTTCCTCAAATTTGTATAAGACTTTTAACAATCTAATACAATGTTTAATTTGTTTGGATAACACCAATCTCCTTTTACTGTTATGCTGTCTAATATTTCGGTTCACGTTGCTTCTTGAATGACCCTTGAGGTCATGTTAGAATCATTCATTAGTCATTGGTCGTCTGACCATTCTAATCCATAGTCTTCCTCACATTCGTAATATTTCTTTGTTATATATGAATCAACTGTTCAAATCTCTACTTCCATAACTCTTTTTATCTGTCAATATTCTATAACTTACTTCTTTTTGTACTGAACTATAACCTTTCGATATTCTAACTTTTAAGTTTTAGATCCCTAAGTAGGATTTTCAAACTTCTTTCTAACAAATAAATTCTGTCCTGGCATAACAATACCAAAACAGATGCCGTTGGCAACTATTCTTAGCTAGGTATACTATCGGGTAGTATGTAGCTTTACACAATAATCTCAAGTCAGTACTGTAATCTGCAGCTTACAGTATAAACATCAAGAACATTGCATAGTTACTATGATACATCCCAATAGATCAAATTTTCCTATCTTTTATCCTTTTTGAATTCACTGATATTCGAATCTTATTCTGATTACAATATCCATTAGCAATTTCTAACAGTAACCTCCTTGCCCTTATCAAGAGCAATTCCATTACTGCATCTTACTTTTACGTCCTCTTGCCTTACATTAAGTAGGCTCACTAATTAGCTTTATAATTTATGGTGTGTTAGAAAATACTTTTCGCCGATAAACTCTTTCAAAACTAATTTCACTTATTATCACAATCCTTATCTTACGGACTAATCACTAATGCATCAAAATTTATTCCCCTGTAAAGGAATAACAACAGAACATGTAGTTCTAACACTAACATAAAAGTATGCAAACTCCAGGTCAAACAATACATATATATATATATCTTAGTTGCTAATTGAGAAAGTACCAGTAATAATGTCAAAAGTCTCAGCCTCTTCTCTCTGCCGTATAGCGTATACTCCAGCTGGAGCATCACCCTGTTCTGGCTGATTCACAGTACTCTGACTTCTAAGTGTACTGGCCCTACCTTTACCTCTACCTCTACTAACTGATAGTGAACTATTTGGGGTAGAAACTTGGGTTGATCCCTTTGGTGTAGTAAATGATCCAGAACGACCTGGATTTACACAATCCCTAGCAAAATGGCCAGTCTCTCCACAGTTAAAACATGCTCCTACGGCTCTATAGCATACCCCACTATGTGGTTTACCACAAGTTTCACAAAGTCGATCTGACAGTGCATTCCTGGGTTTCTGTTGAGTTTGCTGATCCGATCGAGGTGGTTTCTGTCCAAAAGATCTATCTCTATCGGACTTCTTACTATCTCTGTCGTATCTCCCAAAGTTTTTCCTCTTTCCAGTAGGACCACTAGAACTCTGTTCTGCTGACTTTCCCTCTTTTTCTGTCTTCTCTGATTTCTTTTTCTCAAGAGCCGCTTCAGATTCAATTCTTTCCAACTCTAGGGCTTGAGAAACAAGTTCAGAGAAGTTAGTGTGTTTGAAGCCGACCACTTGTACTCTGATACTGGGCTTCAAGCCAGTTTCAAACCTCTTGCATCTCTCCCTGCTGGTAGCAAGTAGACTTACTGCATAATGGCTTAGGCGAGAAAATTCTCTTTCATACTCGACCACCGATCGCCCCTGCTTTGGACTTAGGAATTCTTACGACACGGTCTACATAAGCATCGGGGACATATTTTTGCCTGAATTCCCTGAGGAAGTCATTCCATGTTAGCACTGCAGGTTCTACCAGACTGTGGGGAATGGTTTTCCACCAGTCATAAGCATCCCCCTATAGCAAAGATACTGAGTATTCAAATCTAAGCTCCTCTGCGGTCTGGTTTCTTGAATACCCTATCCATCCTTTCTAACCATCGTTTCTACCTCTAGAGGATCTATCGTCCTTGAACTCTGAGCCCCATACTTCATCAATTTGTCATATTGTCTAGCGTAAGATCGTGGTTGTACCACCGTGTCCGTGTTGGGACTTGAGTAGGCACATTACCGACCATTTGTTGGAACATTGCGTGCCGTCTGTGAGCGAGTAGAGAATCATGCTGATGCTTTGTGTCACTTGAACCACTAACATTATGTAGGGCTGGGGCATCCCCTTGCACCTCAGCCTCTATAGATTGATCGGCTGAACGATCGCCCTCTTCCATAGTCAATTCGAGGATCTTAGTCCTCCTGCACAATAATACAAGGAGATTTCCTCCCGTTAGTGCATATTTATAATGTAATGTACTGTATGTATCAAACAATGATATTGAGCAGTTGTACTATGAAAAAAAATATTCAAATAACATGTGAAAACAGAATTTAAAAACTTTGCTCTGATACCACTAAAACATGTCACACCCTACTCCTCTGTAAGGCATAACATGATCCCGTAGTATACCTAATGAATTACCAACTCCGTCTACTGATAACCCATTAAATATACTACAAGGGATTTTAAAAACTTTTCTTACTTCTTTTACAGTGGTGAGCACTATTTACAGGTGTTAAAAACCTTTTTGATCTGAAGTGGTAGAACTAACACATTTGAATTATTTGGAATTTCTGTAAAAATTTTGGCAGAATGCCATCTGTATTTTGGATAAAACAGTTCTTCAAAAAACCTGTAAAAAGCACTTCAATTATTTTCCAAATCTCAACTCCAACATTTTTCTCAATACAACATATTTCTCAACTCAAATCCACAGTGATTTTTCAAAAGCTGAGATATAGGAAATATAATACAATTTTTACAAGTCAAATAACTCATAATTAATTTACAACTTCAAGGTACAATTTGAATTTACAACTGCTCAAAACCAAGAACAAAATATACATACAGTGAATATACATTCTGATACAAAATGCCAAATGTGGTATTCTCACTATACCCAAAATCTCTCATTGGAGGTACTAGCGACCTAGTATCTTGCCACTGTCTATCTGTCTACTGCGACGGAATAAAGCTATCATTTGAGACAATGTCTCAGTGGTGCACAACATTAACCAAATACAACTTTAAATCACAATTCATAAATCATTCAAATAGTGGATACTTAAAACCATAGTTAAATTCAAGACAATAATGTCATCAGAAATTTAACACAATATCACAATAATTCTCAGTAATCAAAACATGGTTAAATTCAAAAGATAGTGAATGTCAATAAGAATTTAAACTCCATTTCACAATTTATCAAAGCTCACAATAACACAATTTAGTCGAATAATTTAAGAACACAGTGTTGCCAATTCATACACAATTTGATCAAATAACTGAACAATACAGTTTTGCCAATCATTAATATCATTTGATCAAATAACTGAAGAATACAGTGTTGCCAATCGATAATACAATTTAGGCCATGACACAATTTTTCCGTACATGCCGTGTTGTACACCACGACAAGACATACTCACCCCAATAATCGAAATCAATGAGGGAGGAAGCTAGCTATATAATGAGTACTCATCCATACTCACCTCAGACTGGCAAGTCAAAGAGGGAGGAACATAATCATATTCACTCCAGACTGATAAGTCAAAGAGGGAGGAATAATCACACTCACCCCATTAATGGAGGAGGAACATAGTATCAGTGTCATGCCAATTGTGAGTCAAAACAATTCTAAACATTTTATTCAAATGATCCGTAAGAATCCAATAAATTTCCAAAGTTATAATTTCATTCACAAAGTGGCAACACAATTCGTAATTCACTTCAATTTCCACAAAAACATTTACGGTGCTTTTCAATCAATAAGTATCCATCAAATACCATTCAAACAGTTTCTCACAGTTTCAAATCATTTACAATGCTTTTCAAGCAATAAATATCCATTCAAGTACATTTCCACAATTTAAAACAATAATATAAAAGTAGTCATAATTTATTTCAATTGAAAATAATTCAAAAGAAATAAATATTGTGCACAAACACAATTTAAAACAATAACATATAATTAATCATATGAAATATTATTCAGAACAAAATCAGTTGAAAACTAGTTGTGCATAAACACAATTTAAAACAATAATGTACAATAGTCATAATTCATTTCAATTGAAAAAATTCAAAAGAAATAGCCGTTGTGCACAAACCTCGATGATCGTCTCTGTGCGGACTCGGTGTTTCCTTCCCTTTCCACTGAGTCTTAGTAACTGAGAAACACAATTTGAAGTGTTTCAGTACTAAATTAAACTGTCTCTAACGATAATATTCGATAAACAATTCACTGGATACCTTTATTTGCTTAATCAACCCATATATCGACCCTCGATGTTTTCTAGGTAAATTAGGTCTTAACGTTATTAACATGTCATATTCGATAGGGTTTTAGGGTCGGTACGTTTTACCAAACTCATTTCCTTGTTCAGTGCATTTTAATGCAACTTGATGGATACCGAAATACTAGTTTGACCTAGTTCTCTCGGTTTTCGGGTTTCGGTCAAAACTACAAACTTGTAGATCTATGTCTTATGGACCGCGGTGCAAAATTTTAGGTCATTCCGAGTTCAGTAGACCGAGTTATGGTCATTATACTATTGCTGGTCAAATGGTATCAAATTAGGTCAATTTTAAGTCAATTTGGTCAACTCTGGTTCGGCCAGTTTTTGGACCCGAACTTGTGCAAGTTGTTTGACTTGCTTATGGTCATTTCTGGGCTTTGGTGTCTTCATAAGACTTGTAGGTATGGGTCTTAACTATTCATGGTTAAAATTTCAGGTCAATTGGACCTGTTTTGAGTGAGTTATGGCCTAAACACTCACTGCTGCCCAATTGGTCATTTTTCAGGTCCTAATTGCACCTAATCCGAATTGGTCATTTTCTTAGGTCACCTTGCAAGCAGAATTTTGGTATGTTTTCTCAATGAAAGTTGGCACATTTTGTGCCTAGTTTCACCTCCAATTGGTCTCATACCAATTGAGGTTACACATTTAAACTTATTGGCTAAAGTGTACACTGTCCTTAACTACCTTACTTAACATACATCAATTACACACTTCATTACTATATGTGCACTTCCCCTTACCATTTCTGTTTTGGTTCATTACCAAAACCATATTCCACTTTACATTAACATCACTTTGGGCAGATTACAATTATCCTCAATACACCAATTAACACTCAAATTTACAAAGTTTAAATACAATCACATATACACCTAACCATTACTCATTCTTACATACACTTTACACAATCAATCTATACACATATCCATCAACTCTCAAGGTCAATATTCTGCCCATACTTTCATGAACACACACATTTATCCAAGTGTCACAAGGCTGCCGAAAATGTTCTTCAACACCAAAGTGTCCTACAATTCATCAATTCCCATCCAAGTGCAAAAATCACCATATACATATGAAGTAATTCACTAGGTTATTAAATCATCATAACCAACATCATTTCTCATCAAACATATGCACAATTATTTCATCAAATACATGATTACATGGCTGTCCAAAATGGACATTTCAATAACTCTTCAAACTTGCAAATTTCCTTCACAAATCCAACACCCATAACATGAACACAAAGTTTAACAAAGCTATCTTCAAAAATGCTAACTTACCTTATGGTTGGAACTTGCTAAACCTTCACCAAACTTCTTGATTTTAGTATCAAACCTTTCATTGTGATGTGTAGACAATTTTTGATGAAGCTATCTAAGTGTTTGGAGTTGAAATGGAGAGGTTAGGTGAGCTTGCATGAAAACGGCAATGGGGTTTTCTTTCTCCTTCAATTCGACATGTTTAATGGAACCTTGAGGAAGATGAAGTTTCAGCTTATGTGATGGAATTACAGCTGCCCCATTATGTTTATTTTATTCCCAAGTGGTCCACTCACCAAATTTAAATCATATTATATGTTAATTGTTCATTTATCCCACATTAACCCATGATTTTAGCTATTTACTTTAGGTACCACCAAATTAATTTTTCATTTCATTTTCTAAGTGTAATATTATTTATTTTTAATGGACATTTAGGTCAAAAGACAATTCGGGATGTCAAATGACCATAATGCCCCTGTTCGGGTTGCATTCCCGATTTTTCGGTATCACCGAGTTTTGTCCGTTTTTCGATTTCTCACTTTTCTTTGTACTAATTATTTAATTTTTCTTTGATCTTTCTAATGATATTTATTCTTCAATAAGGGTCTATTTAAGTCCTAAAAATGTTTTCCAGGGTTTCCATGATCCGAGAGCTAGTCAACGGTCCACGTAGTGACTTCAGTCATGATCACCCATCGCTAGGTTTCCCGGCTCACTTAACTTGGTTACATTTCTTTGCTATTATTTTTCCTTTGTTTTTCTTGTATTTCCTTTTCTTGTATTTCATTATTTTATGTCTCCTCACTCATATTGAAGTGTAGTTCTAGGCATCCTAGCTGTCCGGACAGCACTGGTCACCGAGACAGCAGAACACACTACCGAACATAGGGGTGTTACAAAGAGGGAGTAAGAAGGGTTAGTAATTAAAGCTTAAAGAACCTAATTCCATAAAAGGGTTGGAGGAAATCTAGAAGAAAAGGGGGATAGCAGTTGGTTTCCCTTAAAGTTAGTGCTAAAACCTTTATTTTTTATCAAGTTTGAGTAAGGATAACACTAGGGACATGGGGAAAATATAAGATAGTGAGAAAGATAGCTGGTAGGGGTGATGAAACCCTAGTTCTGCCAATAGGGTTGCAGAACTAGTCACATTTGAAAACTCATAAAGTGAGCTAGGAAAGATGGATTTCAGTGATCTTTATGTCTATGAAAACCTTGATGAATGCTCTAAAACTTTGTAGTTTTGAGCTAGATCTAATTCTCCTGCTATGATGGTGTTTAAGAGTAAAACTTTTTGTTGCTCAAATTTGGAAAACTGACCTGAGGATTTACAGAAGCAAGACATGCGATTTTGAAAATGCATAACTTATGCTCTAGAACTTGAAATAGAGTGATCCTTGAAATATTATAAAGCTAAATGAATACCCTAAAACTTTGTGGTTATGACCTAAAATTAATTTTGTTGGTTGCATGGTGAAATTCTTGCATTTCTTGTCACTGCTCTAACTATAACTGGAGTCTAGCACAATTTGCACCCTTTTATTCATAACTTGAGTTGTGGGCCTGATTTTGATATGATTCAAAATGGAGACTGAAATGAACATATGAAAGTTCATTCTGGAAAAGACACTATGAAGCTCTTATTGCTAGAATTTTTGGTGGAATTTTAAATTTGCTGCTCTGTTCACCTGAACTTGACTAGAAATTTAGGACAACAATGATTCATAGGCTTATAACTTGCATTTTATAATTCCAAATGACATGAAATTTATGGCAAATGAAAGTTAAGACATAACTTTTATGAAGGAATGCTATCCAAAAATTATGGGTAAGTAACCTTAAAATTAACTAGAAAATAGGGCACAAAATCTAAAACTTGGTAAGAGTGCATTCTAGACTGTCCAGAGTAAAAAGGGAATAACTTACCCTAGGAAACTCCAAATGAGGTGATTCTTGTTTTGTTGGAAAGTTAAGATTTGAGTGATCAACTTTCATTCATGAGTGATCAACTTTCATGAAGAACAAATTAGCAAAATTTGATTGCAACTTATTCAAATCTGGACTCTAAAATGTGTCCAGAACTTGCCATGTAACTAGTGAAGTTGAAATTTTACTTAAGGAAAGCTGTTTATTAATTGACCATAACTTTTAATCCTTGAATCCAAATTAAGTGATTCAAAAACTATATTAAAGTTATGACATAGATTTAAAAATCTCATGAAGAAAGTTGAATTTAATTCCTGCAATTACTAGGCCAAAATACTTGAGCAAAGTAATGTATAAAATCTTATTTTTGTCGAAATTTGACAATAGACATCATATGTATGAATTTTGTGTAAATGTATGAAATTTAAATGCATGCAATATGAAAATATGATAATGGCATAAGTTTATGCGCATACAAGTATTGTTGATTACATCATGTGAGAATAGAAATGATAATTACCTTATTAAGCCCAGGTAAACCTGGATAGTGAATTATAGGTTTGGTTAGATTGGCATGCCAATAGGGGACATCATTAGCAGTACTATATTAATTATGTTACTAGATTGATGAATGTTTATTAGAGGCACCGAGTGTCCATTATTGAACCGGTCAGAGATACCAAGTGTTTAGTATCGAGAGCTCCTGTAACGCCCTCACCATAGGTAGTCAGTACATTCTACTGTTCTTGCGACTAATGTCTGTTGGGATAATCAAAATATCTGGAGCTACACTTAAACTATAGTGAGGAGGTATAAATTGGTGAAATAAATGCTAAGAAAAAAATAGGAAAAATTTAGAGAAAATAAAATAAAATTTAGAGAATTTATTAATTGGTACAAAAATAATAAAAATAACTCGATATGCACTATGAATGGCATTTTGGTTATTTCGGTTATTTCAACCCCAAAGGTGAATTTTCACCTAAATGTCAAAATAAAATTGCGAGAATGAAATAATTAAAATAAATTAAATTTTTGAATTTGAATTAGGAAAATGAGAAGAGAAAGAAGAAGAAAAGAGAAGAAAAGAAAAGAAAAGAAAAAGCTTATGACAATTAAAAAAAATTAAAGTACACAAAAAAAAAAAAAATATATATATATATATATATATATATATATATATATATATATATAGACACAAGATGACAAAAGCCACCAACCCAAGTCATCTTCTCCACTCTTCTCTCTCTCATTGCCAACTCCATGGGTTCTCCCCCTTCCACCATTTTTGTCAAGCTTAAAGCTTGATTTCCTCTTCATTTCCTCACTAAAACTCTTAGCCCTCTTCACAAAAAATCATCCCCACCCCATAAGGAAGCTTTAGATACCCATAAGAAGAAGAAAGTTGAAGTTTGAAGTTGGGTCACAAGAGGTTAGTGCCTAATCTTCCTTTCTCCCTTTATTAATCCTTGAGTTAAGGTTAAGATGAAGTGAAATTTGTAAGAAATTAAAAGAAATTGGTGAGTTATGAGGGGAGTTAATTTTCAGTACCCATGGTAAGTGATGGACTTTGATGACTTTAATGTATATAAATTGATTTAGTGATGTTGATTGAGGCATTTATAAGTATTAAAAGTTGATTTACATTGAGATTTCATAAGATTGAAATTGTGAGTTAGGGTTTGACCTAACTTTGGTACTTTTATATTATACCTTGAAATTGGGATTGTTGAGATGTTTTGATGATATTTAGAAGTGCCTTGAATGTCAAATTGAAGTAAGGAAGTTGAAGGAGATTGAATATTGGGAGTGCCATTTTCTGTAGGTTTGGGACTCAATGAGTCCAGTGTGTTTGGTGAACCATAACTGAAATTGTGTGACTCCAATTGGTATGAGACCAATTGAAGTTGAAACTAGACCCAAAATAGCCCATTTTTTATAAAGACACCATACCCAAATTTTGTCAAAATCCTGACCAATTTTCTACCCAAATCCGGATGGCCCTGCACAAAACCCAGAAAATGATCAAATGAATAGTACGTATTTATTTTATCATAACTCCCTCTATACTAGTCCAAATGACCTGAATTTGATACCAATGGAAAGCTTAGTTATAAGGCTATAATTTTCATGAAGACCACTGAACCCAGAAATGCCAAAACCAAACCAAATTGCTGGCCCAATTTGGGTCACAAAATTGTCCAGAATTAGGTTGCCCAAAAATTGCTGAACATAAACTTAACCGACCAGTTTTGGCAAAATGGTAATAACTTGGTCTACAAGAACTCAAATGTAATGAAACTAGTAGCAAAATGTCCATAAGACATAGACCTACAAATTTGGTATTTTGACCAAAACCCAGAAATCAAGATAACTAGGTCAAATAGTTGGAACAAGTCATTGCATCAAAACCCAGAATCTGATCAAATTTCATTTGACCCCAGAATAGTCTTTTAGTCATATCTCCCACTAGAAAAATCCAATTGAGATGAGCCATACCTTTCTAGAAACCTAAGAAACAAGGATAAAACTTTGTTTAGGGAATCTTCCTCAAATTATGAATTTAAGAACCTCAAAAAGTGACCTGCATTCACTGACCTGAACTGAACACCTGTTGGCACAGGGTACATGAGTCTAAGTCAGTTGATTAGCCATAAATAATTCCACAAAACTTGAAAAATTGTGATACAAATTTCTCAATGATCATAAGACATAGGACAACAATTTCTATGAAGATCACCATGCCTAAAAGTGACTGCAACATGTTCCATTAATTAGGTAAACTCTAAGTCCAAAAGCTGCCTAGTTAAGGAACCAGAATCTATAATTGAATCAGTTATGGTTATCCGACCATAACTTCAGTTCTATAAATCAAATTGACATTATTCAAAAGGGAAAATAAAGACAAGACTTAGAAGAACAACTTCCATGAAGGAAGTGTGGCTAAATAGTGGCTACAAACTGATCATATGGATAAGTAAAAGTAAGATACAAAAATTGAACCTAAAGAAAGGTTCTTGAAATAAATTATTGACTTATTCCTAATAAGTCAATATATGCCAAATTACATAAAATAGTTATGTGGGACCCATTTTCCCATAATACATGGACATATAAATTCTGTTAAATAATTATTAATACTTAATTGCCCATAGTAAACCTAGGCTTATATTTATATAGTTGGATCAATAGGTATACTAATTAGGGACTACAGATAGCAGTACTGCCCACAAAGAAAATCATGAACTGACAATATGTCTGATATGATTGTTCTATAGGCTATATGCCTACTTATTGGCCATTGTGCCTAACCTTATTTCTAGCTTTACAAGCCTGACAGCTGGCCTCGTGCCTAACAGATGTATACAGGGTAAACATATGGCTGTCTAATCTGTATACTCCTATGTATCTAGCATTATAGTTTATTATAGGTTACTTGGACACAAATATACAGATATGATATGAAATACACCGATATGATATAAAATATACTGATATGATTCCAAAGACTCTAATATGAGTTTAAAAAGCCAAAGAATGAAATTAATACATAGAAAAGATACTGATAATTAATTTATTTCTAAAGTACAGAAAAGTCACGAATGACTTAAACTATATAAGAAATGAACAGAAAAGATACTGTTAAATTTAACTGTTCCTAAAGTGTAGGAAATTTATAAATGTCTTAGAATTGATGACAATTTCACTGATATGAGTTTAAAGAGACTGAAAATGAAATATATGCATAGATAAGATTCTGATAAATATATTGATTCCAAAGTGCTATAAAATATGCAATTGACCTAGAATTATGAAATTACACATATTACTGTCATTTTAAATCATTTAGTTATTCTGCTTTAAGATTATGCACCACTAAGCAATTTGCTTAGCGTATTGGATTTTTCATCGCATAGGTACTGGAGATCAACAGCCACCACAGCAGCAGCCGCCATAGTAGTGTCCTAACAGAGTTTCAGTCAGATTTGCCACAGTCTAGAGTCACCTCAGTATTTTGTATTTTGTTAGTAGGGCCCATGTACTAGACTTAGTATTTTGGTTTATTGTATATAAACACCATGTAGTTATATTTTATATTGTAAATAAATATAATTTACATTTTGGGATTGTAAATAAGCTTGTAAACTTTTTGTATATAAATTTCCATCTGAATGAATGAATGAGTTTCATTTCTTGAAATGATATGATATGATATGAATATGGATATATAAGACAGATATGAAATTGTTTTTAACAGGTAACTAGTGGAACCCGCCAGATATTAATAAAACAGAGGAGGCTCTGCCTGGGTATCCACAGAATTAAATTGTGATAAAAAAAAATTTACCACATATTTTCTATGAACTTTAAAATTTACAAGAGACACGACAGGACAAGATAGGGTGCTCCGGCACCGAATGTGGCACTCTTCGCTCGGCTACACTATAGACGGGTGAGGGGAATTACAACTCTATATTCAGACAGTTATATAGAGGCACCAAGTGCCCATTATTAAACTGGTCAGAGGCACCGAGTGTTTAGTATCGGGAGTAATATATCCAGTCCATATAGTTTTGTCATAGATTACTGTGGGCACATGACAAATCTTAAAATGTGATTTAAGTAAGAAAACATATACAAATATAATGAGAATGATGTTAACCCTTGAACATTATTTATAAAACCTCTTATAGTATATATACAAGTTTTGTTTTTATTTTTTTTAAATTATTAGTACACCAATAAGCTATGAAGCTTAGCACATAGGTTTTTCCTTGTGCAGGTACAGAGGGTAAAGAGTAGGCAGACAGAGACAGGAGAGGAGGGAGTGGATCTGCAAGAAAGTCCGAAGTCACCTCATACTTAGACTTTTGTGGTAGATGCACTATCAACATTGGATGCATTTTGGTGACTCATTTTTATATTCCAATTGCCATGTACCAAAACACTTAATGTAAATTTTTTTTGAATGACTGTAAATTAAATATAAACATACTTTGTTACACTTACAAATTTATGTCTAAATATATATTATATAAACATTTACATATGATGAAGAAATGAATTTGATTACAAGTATGATAAAAGTTTATTATCATTATTGTTGTAATTAAAAATATGATTATTAACAGGTGTTATTAACAGGTCAATGTTAAAAGTTTAGGGGAAACTCTTGCAGTTTTTCTAGATTGGGTAGGGGGTGTTGCAGTTTTAGTGTTGTGTTGTTAAAACTTTTGACTTCATAATAAAATTGATAAAATTATAAAATTTTAAATAAAATTATAAAAACAAAGATTTAAATAGAATGAAATTACAAAATTTTAATTGTTTAGGCTAAATCATTATAAAATATAAATCTTTATACTCATTTTCAAAAATAGTCAAACCAAACATGTGTTATGATTTTTTCTTTTATTCTAATTGTAATAACTTCTTTATTCTTTTCACTTAGAAATCCATTAAATTATAATGTTTTAGAAAATTGATAAAACTATAGAAAAATAATGTAATTTCTAATTCATAATACTAAATTGTCTATATATTGTTAATTTAATTATTTTTAGACAATAAATTATTTTAAATAGTTAATTATTATTATTATTATTATTATTATTATTATTATTATTATTATTATTATTATTATATACAAGAAATTAAAAAATATATTTATAAAAAGGTTTAATTAATTATAAATATGTACAAATAATGTGCGATGCAAGTTGCAAGAAATCAATTTAAATATATAATTAAAATTATCAAAAATGCCTATTATAATTTAGTATTATGATAATAAAAGATTGTTTTTATTTTATTTTAATTGTTTAATAAAAATTAAATTAATAAATACGTTAATTAATAAAATTTTAATAAAGAATAGGAATCCTAAAAGAATTTAAAACCAATTTCCACATAATTAAACCTATAAATTTTAAAATCACAAATACGTGTAATTTAAATATAGCATAAAAAAGTATAAAAAAATAAAAAAAGTAATTAAATAGTACTTAATTAAGTTAATCAAAACCATTAATTTAAGAAGTAAAATGAATTTTGAATAAAGAAAAATTTCAACAACATATTCTTAAGAAAATACAAAAACAAATTTACAAATTATGTTAAATTTTATTAATAAATTGACATAGAAATTTTTATAGAATTATATAAAAAAAATAAATTATGAGTATTTATAACAAGTACAACATGCAAATCATGTTATTAAAAAAAAAAAACTAACTAGCAATGAATAAAAGTAGTAGCAGTAATAATGATAAATTTATGAAGTTAAGATATTATTATGCTAAAAAATTCTTTAACTGAAAAAGATAATAATAATTAAATACTGTAAAGTGTAAATATGTATTTAGAACATTTTAAAAATAAAGTATTTATATGCTTAATTTATAAGTGATTAATTAATAGTAATTTTTTAATAATTTATAATAGATTTTTAATTGATAACATGTATAACTAGCCTAGTATGAAACAATTATTATATTGCAGATTTTTCTTAATTTAAAGTACGTGCATCAGTGAGTCTTGACAATAGTTCCTAGAAAGTTTTGGTGTAGTATAGATCTAATTAAAATTGGCTCTTAAATATAATTTTTAAACATAATCTTAATAATACATATGAAAATTTTAATGTTTAAGTACTTAAATATATAAAAATAAACTAATTTTTTAATAAAAAGGCTATATTATTGATATGAATTTTAAGGATTCGAGACGAGAAAAAAAAAGTCTCTTCGTCCTACGCTGTACAATATCAATAATAGAGCGAAATCACGGAAAAAAAATTATGGACAAATTGAGTCAGAATAAAAAATTATTAACATCCCTATTAAAGTTTGACCCTCCTCTGCAGTTAGTCCGACGTCCACCCTTGGGAGAGATTTGAGCAGTGTTAATATGAAACGCATTTAACCTTCCGCACATACCCTGCATCTTGACATCCCTACTTCAATTAAAGCGTGGCAAATTTTTTTTTTTTTGGCTCATCTAATTACTTTTTGTCAAAAACATAATTCATTTACAAACTTTTCACAACCCGCGTGCCGCAAGAATTTAGGCCCAGTAAAAAAAAAAACAAAAGAAGTTTTATGTGCACAAAAATAGAAGTTAAAGAGGGTTTAATTCAAAATCATAATTCTACAAGGCTCAAAGGCAAAATCATGAAAAGTTGGCTTCAAAATGAGAGGTGACAATTTTTTCCCTGACCCAATAACTCAACTCAACTTCGCCCTATCACTTACTCACAACTGACTTAAACATGCACTAAACTCGAACGACCAGCAAAATGGAAGATCAATCGTAGACTCATATGACCCAACCCAAAGCTTACCCATTTGGTTGACTCAATCAATCTAAACTTTGACCCTAAAATTAAAATATTAAAATTATTTCTTTTCAAAAGAAAAAACATTTTGACTTGAAAGGACCTGCAACCTACAAATTGACCATAATTCTTTTGACTATATTGACCCGATGGGTAAACTAAACCAGTCCGCAACCAATGATGACCCAACCTAAACCCACCCAAAAAGACAAGGCCCGAGGTTACTAGAACCCACCCAACTTGACTCATTTGCTATCTCTAGTTTTACCTAAATTTTTCATTAGCTAGACAATGATGATGAAAACATCTACACACTGTAGTGATTTGTCTAATAGATCCAGAGTTTATATTTGCATGTCATACTAGTACACTACTCTGAACAGAACAATAAATTTTTGTATTACTGAGAATCAAATTGTTTTCTGTGTACATGCCTATCTGTCTCTCCACATTCAGTTGCAGTGTAAAACCAAATAATAGCATATCGAAAAAAAAACTTTGTGCAATGAAGGAGTAATTTGCAGGAAAAGAACACAAAAGCTGACCATTATTTCTTATAAGATGAAAATCACCAATAAGAAGGCCCCCATATTCATATCCCCATTGATATGCATAGGAATACCTAAAAAAAGCTTGGCCAGTGCATCAAACATTCCTCCATGGCCACAATTTCCAGAGTTATCAATGCAACTGCAAAATTAATATCCGAGTCAAAACCTAAATGTAAAATAGATTACAACTTGACAAAATTCAGTCACTTGGGACTAGTGTGAAATTTTTGTCAAGAACTGAAGGCACAAACTCATCTTAAAAGTTTGCAAAACAGAACTGAATTTGAACATGAGCCCAAAGCGCATTATGTGGAAAAACATTAAAGTAACATTTTACTTCCACCAAATGTAATTGATGCAAAAAAGAAAAAGAACTAATAATGTTAAGAAAGAATGAAATTTCACCTGATGTAATCTATTACATAATGAAAAGAAAGCAAGCAATTACTTATGGAAAGATAAAGGAATAATAAGAGTAGCACCTGCAGGATCAGGATTACTCTTGCCCAGACATCCTCTTTCCGGAGTTTTCATACCTTCTATCTTAAGGAAATATCATGTAGATGCACAATGGGCCAGGAATGCAGGGGATGACACAGATTTTTTGCTGAGTACCCTGATGAGAGACTTCAAAGTTTGTTGCACACAATTTTATGCTGTGGAGTAACAAGAACATTTTAGAAGCTTTTGCTCCTGGATAGAGACAGGGCCAGAGATGCTACATGATGTTTTTGCCTCAGTAACAGCCATACAACATTTGTCCCAGTTTATATCAAAAGGATCCATAACATGAGAATTGACTGATTTTTACGCTGGCCTCAACCTACCACAACTCTTCTCCTTTTTCCAGGCCTAGGACCGACTCTGTTTTGCTAAGCTCCCATAGGCAGAGTTGAACATTTGCTCCTGTCACAGCCAAAATTTTGAATGAAGGAATATATTAAAAGGAAGAGATAAAAAAAATATTGAAGATTATAAATCTTCCTCTCACCAATAAAAGACATACAAACATATGCACAAGGGATAGTTAAATATTAACTAAAATCTCACTCTTTTCTTGACTGAGAAAAACAAATTAAAAAAAAAAAATTCCTATAACTTGGGTGAAAAGAACAGCAGTACAATTGACAAAAATTAATCCAGACATTCTTTCCTCGAAATGGACTCATAAATAGTAGGACAATGACTATAGTAACATTTACCCAACCACGAAAACACAAAACCATGCATAAAATCCGCATGTTTATGTAGCAGGTAAATGAAAGGCCCCTGCTACTCAATGCTAGTTGTATTTTGCAAGACCAAAAGTTCGTATAACTTCATTTCTTGAATAAAAGGCAATAATGCAAGAGTTTTGTAGACTGAGCCAAAGAAATGCACAAGAAACTTTTTTAAGGTTGCTTCAAATAGCTTACTTTACCTAATCTTTCTTGTTGCTATAGCTGAACTGAACACTGTAGACCATTAAAATAAGAGACATGGAAAGCACCCAATAATAATCTGCTAATACGTGTTTGCAAATCATCACTTTTGCAAGCATTCCCTGATTTCAGATAATAGTGATGTTCTTTTGTACTATAAAAAGAAACCCGAAAAAGAAACCCGAAAAGTTATAGCAGCGCATTTGCCACCAGTTACCTGTATTTGTTTTTCCAATTGTTAATTGTCCAGTAATAATACCACCTAACAAAAAAACATGTCAAACACATACCCAGGAGAAGGATTACGATCAGTATCTTTCAGCTCCAATGCCAATCTTTCCAACATTTCATATATTTCATCACATTGAGGGTGATCCTTATCTTTAGACATAAAATGGATTACATGACCTCCGATACCAATCCAACTACAGCCAACTTCCTTTTGCAGACCCTTTTCCCTCATCTCTTTTCTCAATTTATCAACACTTTCCCAGTTTGCTTCTTCAGCATACATATTGGAGAGCAAAACTTTATAGCCTGCCATGCTGTCTACTGAGCCCATTTGAAGTAACTTATTGGCAATAACCTCTCCCAGTTCAATGGGTCCATGAAGTCTACAAGCTCCAAGAAGTGATCCCCAAATTTCCATTACATTCCCTTCTTCGCCCAGTTGTTTAACAAACTCATAGGCTTCAATCACTTTCCCAACTCTTCCTAACATGTCTGCAACACAACAATAATGCTGAATTGAAGGCTGAATCTTAAATTCTCTCTTCATTGACTCAAATATCTGAAGACCTTCATCAACCAAACCAGCATAACTGCAAGCTGACAAGACCACAACAAAAGTAACTGCATCAGGCTCAATACCAGATTTCTGCATTGAGTGAAACAAAGAGAGAGCTCTCTCCCCCATCCCATGTTGGCCGTAACCCAATATCATTGCCGCGCATGTGACAGAATTTTTCTCAGAAGATCTGGTAAAAACACTTTCAGCATAATTAATTGCGCCTGATTTAGAGTACATGTCAACAAGGGCAGTTCTTACAAAGATATTATGGTCCAATAAAAAACGAATGGAGACTCCATGGAGCTGCTTTCCGGAATCTATAATTCCCAATGGGTTACAAGCTGGGATAATGGATGCTAAGGTCACAGCATTAGGCCTTACATTTTGCTCTAGCATTTGTGAAAAGGTAACAAAAGCTTCTTCAATCAACCCATTCTGTACGTACCCAGCAATCATTGCATTCCATGTGGCTTGATCTCTATTTCTAATATAGTTCTTCTCAAAAAGGCGCTGTGACGTCCTAATCAAACCTGATTTAGCATACATGTCTATAAGATAGCCGTCCATTCCATCAAATTTTATGCCTTTCCTAACAAGATATGCATGAATCTGCTTTCCAATCTCTTGGTTTCTAAGATTAGATGCTGCAGAGAGCAGACAAGTTACTGTCACAGAATCAACTGTATATTCTTGCTTCTGCATCTCATACACAAGCATCAACCCTTCATCATCCATTCCATTCTGTATGAAACCAGAAATCATGGTATTCCATGAGACAGCATTTCTTTCTGGCATCTTCAAAAAAACTTTGAATGATGTACAGACAGAATTGCACCTCGAATACATGAAAATGATTGCATTCAGTATCCTCACTGGTAGTACTGTTAGATTCTTAATTACAAAGGCATGCAGCTGTTGACACAAGTCCAAACGCTGCAACTGTGAAACTGCTGTTATAACTGAGAGAAAGGTTACATCATCAAGAACAGTCTGTTCAGTTTCTATAGCCCGAAGAAATAGATTAATTCCTTGGAAGAAGTAATCATTCTGTACATAACTACAAATCATAGTGTTCCAAACTTCTGTATTCTTCTCCAAACAAAGGTCAAAAACCTTCCTAGCAAGATCAAGGAAACCAAGCTCAGCATACATTGATATTGCTGAACTCACAACAAACAAGTCATTTACATATTCACTACCTAATTTAAGAAGCATCCCATGAAGAATATTTGCATTCTTGTAGTGGCCAATGCTCGAGAGAGCAGGAAAAACATTGACAAAACTTACTGGACTTGGTTTAATCCCCATTTTCATCATTATCCTAAATTATCTAATCGCTTCTATATATCTCTCCGTCTTCACATACCAAGAAACCATAGTATTACAACCAATCACATCTCTCTTAGGCATTGTCTTAAAAACATTACATACTAAATCATAATTGGAGAAATCAAAATCATTCAAGTAGTACATGCTACTCAAACATGTAGAATACATATTTAAAAGAGAATTACACACAATTCTGCTCGGGTATGATAAACAACGAATAATATGGCAATGAATGGCTTTACCTATCATTAAATTTCCAGTTTCTGCGCAGGCTTTAAGAGTAGAAGAGTATGTATAGGGATCAGATTTGGTTTGAGGAGAAGTATTTCTAAGTTGGGAGAAGAATAAAAGGGCTTCCACTGGCATGTTGTTGCAAATGAAGCCAATAATGATCGTGTTCCAAAGAACAGTAGTTGGGCGAGGGATTGCGTCGAATAGTTGGCGAGCAAGACGGGGTTGCCCCTCTTGACAGAGCCAGCTAAGTCGAGAGCGGATTGTAGGGGCACTGATAGTGGGATTCGATGATGGTGAGACAGTAAAGCGAGAGGCTTTACGGTGGTGGTAGTTGGAGGAAAGGTCAGTGTGACGAGAGGGTGTGGAGGGAGGGATAGGAAGATAAGAAGAAGTGGAGGACATAGGCAAATTCTCAAGATGATGACTTCCTCCTACGCTTTCCTGCGTTATTGTGTAGTTTGTTTTGCTGAAGTACAAGTTCTATCGGGATATTTCAAAGTACTATCAGAACTAGTTGTGCTTTCCATCGAAAATTGAAATAAAAATCAAATTAAATCCAAGTTAAACCAAAACTAAATCGAAAATTTAACTTTATATATATTTTTTTATATTTTTAAATATATTATATAATAAAATTATATATATTATATATAACTAAAATTATATATATATATATATATATATGCTTATATTATTTTTTAATATATTAAATCCCTTTCTAATTATGTAATAACTTTCTAATTAAAAATTATTTAATTGAACATATATAAGCGCTTGTGTGTGTGAAGTGTATAAAGTGAATTAATTTATGAATGTATTATTTCAAGGAATTGAATTGTGGTTTGCTCAAAATACCAGTGGTATGATTAGAATAAAATAATTTATAAAGTTTGTAATAATAGCAAATAGCATAGACCGAAATAATATTTAATTATCTTATTTTTAATTTAAAATAGTTTTAATTATAATATATAAAATTTTTATAAATAACATCTACTAAATTAAAATTAAATGTATTTTTAATACTTTTGGGAATCAAAATTTAAACCAGTAAAAGTTTTATGTTGTCCAATAAAATTTTAATTTTAAAAAGTTAAATGAAAATATGATAAAAAATTTCTTTGAAGCCCAAAACTACCTAATTGTGTGCTTTTGGCTTAGGTTATACTAACCCTAACTCATATTATGCTTGTTAATTAGTTGTTATTTTATAATTGAATGGAAATATTATATTTTTTATGAATATTTGGTGTGATGTTTTATTTTTATTTTTATGTAAAAATTATTAGTTTGATTTTAGTATTTCTTTTAAATAAGTTATTATGTTTATATTATTTTATTGATATTTTATTTTATATCAGTATTGTTATCTTAGTATTAGTGCTATTATTTTTATTGATATTTTGATATTAGAAATGTATAATTTTTAATTCTTTCAAAGGAAAGCAATAATGCAACAAATTTGAGTTTAGCAACCGAAAAGTGAACTTAATCAGAATCAAAACTAAACAAAAAAATCAGAACCGAAACTAGAACATAATTGAAATGGAAAGCACTTTGAACTAAATTTAAACCGAAAGCACATAGAACCGAATTGAAACCAAACTAAAATTTGATTCCTATTTTAGTTCCAAAACTTGAAAGAACAAAAAATCAGATTTTGATTCTGGTCCTCACATTCCTACTTTTTTATACAAAGAGATTAAATAGTTGTGTTTTTCAAATTACAATAATAGAATGAAATTCAAATTAACTCCTAAAGTAATTGGGGCATTGAAAGGTAAATGAAACGAAAATACAAAAACTAATTATTATATTTTTTAAAATAGAATGATCAAGTAGTTAGTTTTATTAAAATAGAGAAACAAAATAATAAATTTTTTATTATTTACATAATATTAAATTATTGAGTGAATTGTAGGATAACTAAGTTTTCTCCTTTATTCACTGCTTAATCTTTGAATTTTGATAGTTATATCAATTAGTCTCTAACCTTTTATTTTATCTATTAACTAGTCTCTCCATCTAAAATTTCTTAGTTTTACAATTAATCTTGTTGCTGCGAGAGAGCTGAAAACCTAGTTGTGAGAGAGTTGATAACCCAGCTGCATGGGAGTTGTTGCTGCCTAAAATACAAACCCTCAACTTTTGTCCTTCAGTTCGTCAATTGCATGCAAAAGGAGGCACTATTCCAGCTAATAACTTAATTTGATTGTAGACTACCATAATTGATATGTCACACCTTACTCCTTCGTAATGCATAACATGATCTCGTAGTATACTTAATGAATTATCAAACTTTGCCGACCGATAACTCATTAAATACACCATAAGAGATTTTATAACAATTTTATCTCTTTTGAAGGTGGTGAGCACTTTTAACCGATATTAAAAACTTTTAATTTCATTTTAAAGACTAGGTAAAAGTTTTGATAACTTTTATTTTTCCACAAAATTTATAAAAATTTCGGCAGAGTGTCGTCTGTAATTGAGAAAAACCAAAATTTAAAACCTGTAAAAAGCACTTCCAATAAATCACTTTACCAATCTCAACCTCCAATGCAACTTAAATCCACATAATCAACCCAATCAACACAAATGCAATTCAAAATTCTCAATTCACTATATTTTCAAAACAATTAAATAAGCTCATCAACATTGCATTTAAAATAGTTAATTTACATTCACAAGTTAAATTTACAGATAGAAATTTCAAAAATAATATTATTACAAGTTTACTATACAACTGCTCAATTTTATATTAATACATCTAATGCTACGAGATTTACATCAAAATAACTACAAGGGTATAAATAAATACCCATACAAAAGATCAATATAGTTCTCTCAATAGTAGCTCACTCTGCTGCTTTCTCCTTGCACTTATTTTCGACAGCAAAATAAGCTATCACTGAGTAAAATTTACTTAGTGGTGCATAATAAAAATTTAAAATATTGTAAATAAAACATTTATGGACAAATCATAATTCAATCATTTCACAATCTCATTTTAACATTTTCAAATCATATTAATAATACAATTTTGTCAAATAATTTCATAAACACTGTATTGCCAATTCATACACAACTTAAGTCATGACATAAAATTTTCGATCAATGCCGTGTTGTACACCACGGCAAAGCAATCTACAACCTCACTAATCGAAATCAATGAGGGAGGTGGTTAGCTAGCTAATGAGTACTCATTCGATCTCGACCTCAACTGGTAAGCCAGAGAGGGAGGAAAATAATAGATCTTAACCCAATAAATGGAGAAGGAATAATATGGTATTGTCATGCTAAGTGTGAATCAGAAATCAATTTAAAGCAATTTATTCAAATATTGCATGCAAAATCCAATCAATTTTCAAAGTCACATTTTCATTCATAAAGTGGCAACACTGAAGTTCTTAAACTCATAATTAACACAAAAATTTCATAATGCATACTAAATCAAATTTTCAATGAGAAAATGCTTAAATAAGGTTTATTCTGCACAAACCTGATTTGAGTCGCCTCTAGGCCTTGACTCAATATTCCTTATCTTTTCTCAAGTCTTTTTCAACTGAAACACGTAAATTACAGTGTTTCAATATCATAACTCATACTAATTCCAACAATTTATTATATATTTATTTAATTGTATCCGTACATAGGCTTAAAATGGTATTCTCTAAACTTTGTATTTTGGGGTTACTATTCATGATACTATTTGTTAGTAGAATGCCCTAGGATATCATTTAGTATGTATCGAGTACATATTTTATTAATAAAAGGCAATTTCACTTTTCCGTTTACATAATGTATTTATGTGTAATAGAAAAGGTCCATTGATATTTTGTTAGAAATTCTATTCTTAAATTATTAAGAATATGAGTGACAGTATTTCTAGCATAAAGTATCATAAATTGGTTCACTATTGAGGATACTTCACACATGACATGACTTATCCAGAAAGATTGTAATCATATTTGTTCCCAAGTTATTTATATGAGATGTAAATAAGATAGAATGGTGAGTCTCATGCCATATAACAAACATGATAGGCATTTATGCATGATAAGTAGGCCGAACCAGTGACACTTATGACAAGCACGTAGAGTTTACTCTTGTCAATGCATTATCATAAATCATATCAGTGCATATAATCTTTAGACCTGAGATAGCAAAGTTATCTTGTATATAGGTGGTCTAAGTTTGATTCTGCTTTCATACTTGTACTGTGAATGGGTATATGGGCATGTGTTCGCTCTTACCAATTATATAAGGAGATAGGTGTTGATTAAGATGGAATCTGTTATCCTAAGTAAATAGGGATACAATCCTATGTTCATTTAAATGTTCTTGATGTTTCAAGTTCTTGGCCAGGATAGACAGATTTAATCAGAAAAGAGTTTCTGATAAAAAAATCTTTTTAATCAAGAACTAAAATTAAAAGAGAACATAATATTCATAGCAAATGGAGTTTGACATAAACCATTACTCCAGCTCGAATTGAGATTTTATAACAGAGAGATTCTAGTACATGGTAACATATGATTATAGGTTCATTTAAGGTATTCCTTATTACTGATTGGGTGGCCATGGCATGCTATGCTAGGTGTTAACCATGGTCTATGAGGTACCTAAAATGATTTAGAGAAATCATTTATGGTAAGAAAAAGTTCTGATGATATTAAGAGTTGATGTCATATCTCATTGCCAATTAGTAATGAGCCTAGTGAGTCACACACATACACAAGTAATCACCAAGTTAAATGTGATTTAATTAATTAATTAAAGAGTTTAATTGATTAATTAAATAGGTTTGATTTGCAATAAGATTGCAAAGTCCCTAGCATGACTTGAAACCAAATCTAGGTTATTGGATGTATAGTATAAGTTAAATTTATATTTAAAGTGTTTAAATATGAATGAGAAATTAATTAATAGAGATTAATTAATTAATTTATATTTGATATAAATTGATTAGAAGAGGAGAAATAATTATTTTGGGTTGAGAACTCAAAATTACAATACAAGGGTAATTTGGTCATTTCAAAGGGTGACATGTGGCACCATGAGATGGTGACACATGGCATCATGGTTTGTCATTTGTCTTCCTATCATGCAAGATAATCAAAGTCAAGATTAAACCTAGCTTTGGCACTTGGCTTAATGTGATTAGGTCAATTAAAATTAAGATGCAATCAGAAGATGACATGTGGTAAGGGTTTTAAGTGAATGACCTAATTATAAAAGGGAAAGAATGAAAGAACAAATTAACATTCTGATTTTTTCTCAAAGGTGCCACCACCCATGAAGCTCCTCTCCTCTCTTCTTCTTCTTCTCTCATCAATTCAAAGAGAATTGCCCATATTCTCTTGAATTAAAATTGCTAGAAATTGTTTCTAGTCTCCTATATACATCTACAACCTCTCTAAAGGCAAATCTCTAATTTCTAATTAGTTGGCAAGGCTTGAGAAGCTGTTCAAGGGGCTGTCATTGGTGATCTTGGTGTGGAAAAACTAGAGAGACAATATTTGGAGTCCTCGGTGCTTCCCAAAGGTACCAATCACATCTACAGTACATCAAAAGGTTAGTGCACATGTTCTTGTATTAATCTAGGGTTCTAATGAATTAATTTTTTAATTCAAAAATATTAAATGGAAAATGTAGATCCTAATACATATTAAAAGTGTTTTAATATGCAATTGAACATTGAAATCAATTAGGTACATAATGAATATTGCATGATGCATGAGACCCTAGAAGAAAATTTTTGAATTCAATGTTCTAATCTAATAATTTTTATGCTTCCGCTCTTTCAATTGGTATCAGAGCCACTATATTTGCCATTTAGATTGCTTAATATCTGATTTAATTGTGTGTTTTGATCAAAAATTGATTGATTCATTACTGGTTGCATAGAATAGTGTGGCGGTATCATGTTTGTACTCCATGGTGTGCATGGTTTTAGCACCACAATGGTACGCAAGGTATATGGGCTTTGAATGAGCAATTGTTGTATGATCTAAGGCCCATCCCACTACTAATTAAAATATTCAATTAAGAGTTTTAATCACATAATTAAATTTTGATTCAAATATGAATTTTTAAATTTGTTTGAATGAGATTCAAATCTGAATTTTTAAATTTATTTGATTGAGATTCAAATATGAATTTTTAAATTTGGTTGAATGAGATTCAAATATGAATTTTTTAATTGAATATGAGATATTCAATTTAATTTTAGTATGTATGTTTTATTTAATTGTTAAATGGTAATATGCATGATGGATGATCATGGACAATAAAAGACCAATTTGATTGAATTTATTTCTTTTATTTTTCTTTGGGTTGTAAAATAATTAATTTTATTTTGGTGGCATGTATTATAAAGGTTGTAATATTTTTGGATTGTAATTTCATTTATTTGAGGACTTTGAAGTCCATGTTCTTGTAAATTCGCCTTGGTATGCCAAGGATTACAATGTAATGGATTGCAAGAAGATCAAGGAGGTCAAGAGCATTGGTGGGACCAGTGGGAGGAATTCAAGATCAATTATTGATTATGTACTCCTTCAGTAACTCTTGTAATATGAATGAATGAAATACACCTAGGAATGCCCTGATTCAATTCTTAGTGGCTCAGAATTGAATTCCTTAAAAAGTCCATGATCATACCATATTTATATGTTTATCCATGAATGCATGAGATGTACGGGAATGTATGCAAGTATATGATATATGCATGCTAATTGGATAATGTGCAAAGTGAGACCATAATAGTAATTAAGCCGACCACAAAATCTTCCAAACAAATAATTAAGTTGGAAATGGTATAATTAAGGTAATTATATCATGGGCCCTCCGTTGAGGCAATTATTTTAAGAAATTTTAAATACTTGCATATGATGCAATTAATTTAAGAGATTTTCTTAAGAATAATTGTTAAGCATGAGCTGTTATAAATATGTAAATGGTTTGGTGGCCAATAATGGATGTGCCTGAAGACATTAAAATTATTTACATGTTTACTGGCTCAATGGGATCAACTTAACTAATGCAAGATAAGTCAATAATGGATGTGCATGAGATTTTGAGTATTAGGGGCTAGATAAATGATTGAACCTCACATGAGATGTGATGGGCAAGGAGTTGCTCACTTATAGTTTATTGTAATTCCAATAATGGATGTGCCTGAGGATGATTAATAAGACTATAAGAATTCAATCACCTACTAGAAATCCATCCAACTAGGATTTCCGTTTCATATTTTAGAAGTGTAGGATTCGCTAAGTTAGTGGGAGGACCAATTTGATTAAAAGACCATAATCATTTTGATTAATTACATGATATATTTACTAATTAATCTGGTTATTTTTTGCAGTTAATTTTCTGATAAAAATGAGCACACAACAACCACCACCATCCAATATCCTTGCGAGCATACTTGATCATAATAAGTTGATAGGACGTAATCTTTCTGATTGGCTAAGAAATTTGAAACTTGTCCTGAACCTTGAACATATAGGATATGTTCTAGACTCAAAGGTTCCTAGTCCCTTACCTCTAGAGGCCACTCAAGAGGAACATGAAACTTTGGACAAGTGGAAGGAGCATGATATGAGAGCCAAGTATTACATGCTTGCTTCTATGAGTAATGAGTTACAGAAGCAACATGAAAATATGCAATATGCAAGTGAGATCCTCCTTCACCTGTAAGAGTTGTATGGTGAGCACAACAGGAATGCTAGGTATGAGATATCTAGACAGTTATTCCGCATGAGGATATCTGAGGGATAGAATATTGGGGATCATGTCCACAAGATGATTCAGCTTATTGAGCAGCTGGAACATCTTGACTTTAACATAGATTTCCAACTGTAGACGGATTTGATCCTTTAGTCCCTACCTGAGTCATTTGGGAATTTTGTGACAAATTTCCATATGACTAAGCAGGAATACACCTTGGTTGGTTTACTTAAAAGAATATGCCGAGCAATAAAGGAAAAGAGGTAGCTTTGATTGCATCTTCTTCTGCTGGAAAGTCCAATAAGAAGAAGGGCAATAAGAAAAAGAAACCTCAAATTCTTGGTCCTTCCAAGAAGATAGCTAAACAGAAAGGGAAGACCAAAGCTGTTGGAGGCAAAGGAAAGTGTTTCCATTGCCAGAAGGATGGGCATTGGAAAAGGAATTGCCCAGAGTATCTTGCTTCTCTGAAGAACAAGAAGGATACACATTCAGAAGGTATGTCTATATCTTATTATTTAGATGCTGATGATGCTCATAGTTCATTTACAGCTTGGGTTTTAGATACTGGTGCCAGTTCTCACATTTCTTATGATATGCAAGAACTAGCAAAGCGATGGCGACTTGCATACTCGAGATGTTAGACTCCAGATTGGCGATGGCTCAACTGTTGAAGCTTTAGCCATAGGATCTAAATCTTTTTACATGTCTGGACATGTTTTATCTTTGAATAATATTTTATATGTACCTGATGCTTTTAAGAACATCATTTCTATATGTAGTTTTACTAGAAATGGCTATGAATTTCAGTTCACAAATGATATTTGTAATATTTATTTTGAAAATAAATATGTTGGCTCGGGTTATATGCATGATGGTCTTTATTATTTGGATAATAATGACAAACACAAAATGAATATAAGTAATCTAAAAGAATGCAATGCCATGGTGAAAATCAACTCAAGTTCAAAATATATTTGGCACTTAAGATTAGGTCATGTTGTAGAAGATAGGATTGCAAAACTGGAGAAAATGGGGATTTTATCCTCATTGGGTTCTGGACCTACTCCAACTTGTGAATCCTGCCTTCAAGGCAAAATGACTAGATCACCCTTTGTTGGACAAAGACTAAGAGCTGAAAATATTTTGGAGCTAATACATAGTGATGTATGTGGTCCATTTAAAGAAATGGCTAGAGGCGGTTTTCATTACTTTATTACCTTTACTGATGATAAATCAAGGTTTGGGTATTTGTATTTGATGAAATACAAACATGAATCCTTTGAAAAGTTCAAAGAATTTAAATCTGAAGTAGAAAATCAAACAGGAAAAAGTATTAAAGCTCATTGATCAGATCATGGAGGTAAATACTTGACTACTGAATTTGATGAATACTTGAAAGAGCATGGCATTGTTTCCCAGCTAACTCCTCCAGGAATGCCATAGCTGAATGGTGTATCTGAATCGAGAAATCGTACTTTATTAGATATGGTACATAGTATGATGAGCTATACTGATATGCCAATCTCCTTTTGGGGATTTGCATTAGAATCAGCTTTGCATATTCTGAATAGGATTCTATCAAAATTAGTATCTTCCACACCTTATGAGATATGACATGGAAGAAAACCGAGTCTTAAGCATGTTAAGATTTAGAGTTGTCCAGCTTATATCAAAAAGCTGAACACTGATAAATTGGAAACCAGATAAGAAAAGGGTCGATTTGTTGGATTCCCAAAAGAGAGTTTTGGATATTATTTTTATTTGCCTACATCACAAAAGGTTGTGGTAAGTAGAGATACCACATTTCTTGAACAACAATTCATTCAAGAAGGAGGCAAAGGAAGCAAATAGAGTTAGAATTGGAGAATTTTGACCAACCAACAAATTAGATGGATATAAATCCATCTAATCAACCTACATCTATTGATGAAATATCTACAGCTATTCCTCGTAGATCATCCAGGATATCTCACCCACCAGTGAGATATGGTTTTCTTCATGAAGAAGAACAAGAGTTGTTTACTCATGAAGAAGTAGATCATGAAGATGACCACTTACTTATGAAGAAGCTATATCAGATATAGACTCTTCAAAATGGATTGAAGCTATGAAATCCGAAATTGATTCCATGTATAAGAATCAAGTTTGGGATCTTATTGACCCACCTGAAGGTATTGTACCTATAGGGAATAAATGGGTTTTCAAGAAGAAAATCGGTTCTGATAGAAAGGTAGAGACCTATAAAGCAAGGATAATAGCGAACGGGTTTCGCCAAAGGCAAGGAATCAATTATGAGGAGACTTTCTGACTTGTTGCCATGCTTAAATCAAGTAGGATTCTATTAGCAATAGCTACATACTATGATTATGAGATTTGATAGATGGATGTCAAAATAGCTTTTCTCAATGGATACATTGAAGAAAACATTTTCATGGAACAATCTAGGGGTTTTGAATCCCAAGATGGTTCCAAAGTATGCAAGTTAAAGTGATCTATTTATGGGTTGAAACAAGCTTTGAGGAGTTGGAACATCCATTTTCATGAAGCCATTTGGTTTTATAAAAAATGAGGATGAGCCATGTGTATATAAGAAGGTTAGTGATAGTGCTGTCAGTTTCCTTGTCTTATATGTCGATGATATTCTATTGATAGGTAATAACATAGATATGTTGATAGGTGTAAAGGTATGGTTGTCAAATATATTCTCCATGAAAAACTTAGGGGAGGCAACCTATATTCTTAGGATTCGCATCTATAGAGATAAAATAGCTAGGATTCTATATGCTTCGGCTATTGGAAGTTTAATATATGCAATGTTGTGTACTACGTCAGATATCGCATATGCTGTTAGTTTGACTAGCAGGTTTCAATCCAATCCAGGTTTGAAACATTGGATAGCTGTCAAGAATATCCTTAAGTACTTCAGAAGAACTAAGGATTTATTCTTGATTTATGGAGGTGGTGACTTTCAATTGGATGGTTATACTAATTTTGATTTCCATTCAGATATCGATGATAGAAAGTCTACCTCTGGGTTTGTGTTCATTTATAATGGAGGTGCAGTTAGCTGGAAGAGTTCCAAAAAATCACATCACGATTCCACAACAGAGGCTGAGTATATTGCTACATCAGATGCTGCAAAAGAGGTTGTTTGGATATAAGGAACCCCGATCTCACCAGAAATCCAAACACATTGAAAGGCTCTACCACATTATCAGAGAGATAGTTGGGCAAGGCAATATAGCCATACAAAAAATAGCATCAGCTGAAAATCCAATTGATCCATTCACTAAGGCTATGTCACAAGCTCAGTTAGACCGACATCTTGAGAAGATGAGTCTGAGATACTGTAATGAATGGCTCTAGTGCTAGTGGGAGATTGTTAGTAGTATGCCCTACAGCATATCATTTAGTATGTATCTAGTACAAATTTTATTAGTAAAAGGCAATTTCACTTTTCCATTTATATAATATATTTATGTGTAATAGAAAAGGTCCATTGATATTTTGTTAGAAATTCTATTTTTAAGTTGTTAAGAAGATGAGTGACAGTATTTCTAGTACAAAGTATCATAAATTGGTTCACAATCGAGGATACTTCACACAGGACATAACTTATCTAGAAAGATTGTAATAATGTTTGTTCCCAAGTTATTTATATGAGATGTAAATAAGATGGAATGGTGAGTCTCAAACATGATAGGCACTTATGCATGATAAGTAGGCCGAACCAGTGACACTTATGACAAGCACGTGGAGTTTACTCTTGTCAATGCATTGTCATAAATCATATCAGTGCATATAATCTTTAGACCTGAGATAGCACGGTTATCTTGTATATAGGTGGTCTGAGTTTGATACTGCTTTCGTACTTGTACTGTGTATGGGTATATGGGCATTTGTTAGCTCCTACCAGTTATATATAGAGATAGGTGTTGATCAAGATGAAATCTGTTACCCTAAGTAAATAGAGATAAAATCCTATGTTCATTTAATTGTTCTTGATGTTTCAAGTTCCTGGCTAGGACAGACAGATTTAATCAGAAAAGAGTTTCTGATAAGAAAATCTTTTTAATCAAGAACTGGAATTAAAAGAGAATATAATATTCATAGCAAATGGAGTTTGACATAAACCATGACTCTAGCTCAAATTGGGATTTTGTAACAGAGAGATTCTAGTACATGGTAACATATGATTATAGGTTCATTTAAGGTATTCCTTATTACTAATTGGGTGGCCATGGTATGCTATGCTTGGTGTTAACCATGGTCTATGAGGTGCCTAAAATGATTTAGAGAAATCATTTATGGTAAGTAAAAGTTCTGATGATATTAAGAGTTGATGTCATATCTCATTGCCAATTAGTGATGAGCCTAGTGAGTCATACACATACACAAGTAATCACCAAGTTAAATGTGATTTAATTGATTAATTAAATAGGTTTAGTTTGCAATAAGATTGCAAAGTCCCTAGCATGACTTGAAACCAAATCTAGGTTATTGGATGTATAGTATAAGTTAAATTTATATTTAAAGTGTTTAAATATGAATTTAATTATGAGAAATTAATTAATAGAGATTAATTAATTAATTTATATTTGATATAAATTAATTAGAAGAGGAAAAATAATTATTTTAGGTTGAGAACTCAAAATTACAATACAAGGGTAATTTGGTCATTTCAAAGGGTGACATGTGGCACCATGAGATGGCGACACATGGCATCATGGTTTGTCATTTGTCTTCCTATCATGCAAGATGATCATAGTCAAGATTAAACCTAGCTTTGACACTTGGCTTAATGTGATTAGGTCAATTAAAATTAAGATGCAATCAAAAGATGACATGTGTTAAGGGTTTTAAGTGAATGACCTAATTATAAAAGGGAAAGAATAAAAGAACAAATTAACATTCTGATTTTTCTCAAAGGTGCTGCCACCCATGAAGTTCCTCTCCTCTCTTCTTCTTCTTCTCTCATCAATTCAAAGAGAATTGCCCATATTCTCTTGAATTAAAATTGCTAGAAATTGTTTCTAGTCTCCTATATACATCTACAACCTCTCTAAAGGCAAATCTCTAATTTCTAATTAGTTGGCAAGGCTTGAGAAGCTGTTCAAGGGGCTGTCATTGGTGATCTTGGTGTGGAAAAACTTGAGAGATAACATTTGGGGTCCTAGGTGCTTCCCAAATGTACCAATCACATCTACAGTACATCAAAAGGTTAGTGCACATGTTCTTGTATTAATCTAGGGTTCTAATGAATTAATTTTTTAATTCAAAAATCTTAAATAGCAAATGTAGATCCTAATACATATTAAAAGTTTGTTAATATGCAATTGAACATTGAAATCAATTAGGTACATAATGAATATTGCATGATGTATGAGACCCTAGAAGAAAATTTTTGAATTCAATGTTCTAATCTAATAATTTTCATGCTTCCACTCCTTCACTATTCAAGTCAAAATATTAACTTTGTCATGCTTAGTAGATAGGTGAATTCTAATTACACCCACATACCACATTTTTATTGCCTAAGTTGTTGGCTTTGGTTGCCATTTAAAATTCTAAGTCTCCTAAGAGAATTTTTAATTTTTCAGTTTTGGTCCCCTATTTTGCACTATTCCATTGGTCTTATTACTATGAGAATTTGGCTAAGTGTCCTTTATCAAAGTTGTTCCTTATTGTCTTATCTTTAATTCCCTTTTCAAATGACTCCATTTGGAGTTTTGTAGCCTAAGATATGGTCATTTTTCTAAGGCTGGTTGGATTAGTTCAAACCCAAAATTTTGGGCACTTTCTTGGTTCTAGTAGTTTTGGTATGCTGACTGCAGCTCACTTTTTGGATGGGTTATGGTCAAAATTTGGGTTTGTGTTCTTCATAAAAGTTATAGTGCTATGTCTCAGCTTTCCATTGGTATGAAATTCAGGTCATTTGGATCTTCTTACACCAAGTTATAGCCAAATGAACAAATACTATTCATTTGGTCATTTTAGTACAGTGGCAGTGCACATTACTCGAATTTGACCTAATTGTTCACTATCTTAATGTCATTTTCTAGGCATGGTTTCTACATGAAAATTGTGTCATTATGTGTCTACTTTCATATCTAATTGGCCTCACACAAATTGGGTTGGCAAAATTACAATTTTGGTCTCTAAAGGAAACCTAGGTCATACAGCCTAAAATTGTCTACTTTTAACTGAATGAGCAACTGGAACATCTTGACTTTAACATGGATTTCCAACTACGAATGGATTTGATCCTTCAGCCCCTTCTTGAGTCTTTTGGAAATTTTGTGACAAATTTCCATATGACTAAATAGGAATGCACCTTGGCTGGTTTACTCAACATGCTGATTATTGCCCAAAAGAATATGCTGAGCAATAAAGGAAAAGAGGTAGCTTTGATTACATCTTCTTCTACTGGAAAGTCTAACAAGAAGAAGGGTAATAAGAAAAAGAAACCTCAGATTCCTGGTCCTTCCAAGAAAATAGATAAACAGAAAGGGAAGACTAAAGCTGATGAAGGCAAAAGAAAATGTTTTCACTGCCAGCAGGATGGGCACTAGAAAAGGAACTGCCCAGAGTACAACAATCTAAAAGAATGCAATGCCATGGTGAAAAACAACTCAAGTTCAAAATATAGTTGGCACTTAAGGTTAGGTCATGTTATAGAAGATAGGATTACAAAACTAGAGAAAATGGGGATTCTATCTTCATTGGGTTCTGAACCTTCTCCAACCTGTGAATCCTACCTTAAGGGCAAAATGACTAGATCACCCTTTGTAGGACAAGGGCTAAGGGCTGAAAATATTTTAGAGCTAATACATAGTGATGTATGTGATCCATTTAAAGAAATGGCTAGAGGCGATTGTCATTATTTTATTACCTTTACTGATGATAAATCAAGGTTTGGGTATTTATATTTGATGAAATACAAACATGAATCCTTTGAAAAGTTCAAAGAACTTAAATCTGAAGTAGAAAATCAAACAAGAAAAAGTATTAAATCTCTTCGATCAGATCGTGGAGGTGAATACTTGAGTACTGAATTTGATGAATACTTGAGAGAGCATGGCATTGTTTCCCAGCTGACTCCTCCAGGAACACCACAACTGAATGGTGTATCTGAAAGCAGAAATCATACCCTATTGGATAAGGTACGTAGTATGATGAGCTATACTGATATGCCAATCTCCTTTTGGGGATTTGCATTAGAATCAACTTTGCATATTCTGAATAGGATTCCATCAAAATCAGTATCTTTCACACCTTATGAGATATGGCATGAAAGAAAACCAAGTCTTAAGAATGTTACGATTTGGGGTTGCCCAGCTTATATAAAAAAGCTGAACACTGATAAATTGGAAACTAGATCAGAAAAGGGTCAATCTATTGGATATCCAAAAGATAGTTTTGGATATTATTTTTATTTGCCTACATCACAAAAGGTTGTGGTAAGTAGAGATGCCACATTTCTTGAACAATAGTTTGTTCAAGAAGGAGGCAAAGGAAGGCAAATAGAGTTAGAATTGGAGAATTCTGACCAACCAACAGATCAGATGGATATCGATCCATCTAGTCAACCTACACCTATTGATGAAACATCTATAACTGTTCCTCGTAGAACAACCAGGGTATCTCACCCACCAGTGAGATATGGTTTCCTTCATGAAGAAGAACAAGAGTTGTCTACTCATGAAGAAGTAGATCATGGAGATGATCCACTTACCTATGAAGAAGCTATATCAGATATAGACTCTTAAAAATGGATTGATGCTATGAAATCCGAGATTGATTCCATGTATAAGAATCAAGTTTGGGATCTTGTTGACCCACCTGAAGGTATTGTACTGAACAAATGGGTTTTCAAGAAGAAAATTGGTTTTGATGGAAAGGTAGAGACCTATAAGGCAAGGCTAGTAGCAAAAGGGTTTCGCCAAAGGCAAGGAATCGACTATGAGGAAACTTTCTCGCCTGTTGCCATGCTTAAATCAATTAGGATTCTATTAGCAGTGGCTGCATACTATGATTATGAGATTTGGCATATGGATGTCAAAACAATTTTTCTCAATAGATACATTGAAGAAAACATTTTCATGGAACAACATAGGGGTTTTGAATCCCAAGATGGTTCCAAAGTGCGCAAGCTAAAGCGATCCATTTATAGGTTAAAACAAGCTTTGGGGAGTTGGAACATCCGTTTTGATGAAGCCATTAAGTCATTTGGTTTTATCAAAAATGAGGATGAGCCATGTGTATATAAGAAGGTTAGTGACAGTGCTATCACTTTCCTTGTCTTATATGTGGATGATATTCTGTTAATCGGTAATGACACAGGTATGTTGACAACTGTAAAGGTATGGTTGTCAAATACATTCTCCATGAAAAACTTAGGGGAGGCAACCTATATTCTTGTGATTCACATCTATAGAGATAGAGTGAAAAGAATAATTATTTTATCCCAAAGTCTATACTTGGAAAAGGTATTAAAGAGGTTTAACATGCTTGATTCCAAAAGAGCATTGTTACTAGTGAGACATGGTATCCACCTTTCTAAAGAGATGTCTCCAAAGACACCTGAAGAAAGAGATAAAATGGCCAGGATTCCATATGCTTCGGCTATTGGAAGTTTGATGTATGTAATGTTGTGTTCTAGGCCAGATATCGCATATGCTATTATTTTGACTAGCAGGTATCAATCCAATCCAGGTTTGGAACACTGGATACCTGTCAAGAATATCCTTAAGTACTTGAGAAGAACTAAGGATTTATTCTTGATATATGGAGGTGGTGACTTGCATTTGGATGGTTATAATGATTCTGATTTCCAATTAGATATCGATGATAGAAAGTCTACCTCCCAGTTTGTGTTCTTTTGTAATGGAGGTGCAGCAAGTCGGAAGAGTTCCAAATAGAGTACGACTGCAGATTCCACTACAGAGGCCGAGTATATTGCTGCATCAGATGCTGCAAAAAGAGGCTATTTGGATGCAAGGAACCCCGGTCTCACTAGAAATCCAAACACATAGAAAGGTGCTACCACATTATCAGAGAGATAGTTGGGCAAGGCGATATAGCCATGTAGAAAATAGCATCAGCTGAAAATCCAGCTGATCTATTCATTAAGCCTATGTCACAGACTCAGCTAGACCAACATCTTGAGAAGATAGGTCTAAGATATTGTAATGAATGGCTCTAGTGCTAGTGGGAGATTGTTAGTAGTATGCCCTAGAGCATATCACTTAGTGTGTATCTTGTACATGTTTTATTAATAAAAGACATTTTCACTTTTCCATTTACATAATATATTTATGTGTAATAGAAAAGGTCCATTGATATTTTGTTAGAAATTCCATTCTTAAGTTGTTAAAAATATGAGTGACAGTATTTCTAGCACAAAGTATCATAAATTGGTTCACAATCGAGGATACTTCACAATAAGGACATGAGATTGAATCATGTTTGTTCCCAAGTTATTTATATGAGATGTCAATAAGATGGAATGGTGAGTCTCATGCCATATAACAAATATGATAGGCACTTATACATGATAAGTAGGCCGAACCAGTGACATTTATAACAAGCACATGGAGTTTACTCTTGTCAATGTATTGTCATAAATCATATCAGCGCATATAATCTTTAGACCTGAGATAGCATAGTTATCTTGTATATAGGTGGTTTGAGTTTGATACTGCTTTCATACTTGTACTGTGTATGGGTATATGGGCATGTGTTGGCTCCTACTAGTTATATATAGAGGTAGGTATTGATCAAGATGGAATCTGTTACCCTAAGTAAATAGGGATAAAATCCTATGTTCATTTAATTGTTCTTGATATTTCAAGTTCCTGGCCAGGACAGATAGATTTAATCATAAAAGAGTTTCTGATGAGAATATCTTTTTTATCAAGAACTAAAATTAAAAGAGAACATACTATTCATAGCAAATGGGGTTTGACATAAACCATGACTCTAGCTCGAATTGGGATTTTATAACAGAGAGATTCTAGTGCATGATAACATATGATTATAGATTCATTTAAAGTAAACCTTATTACTAATTGGGTGGCCATGGCATGCTATGCTAGGTGTTAACCATGGTTTATGAGGTGCATAAAATGATTTAGAGAAATCATTTATGGTAAGAAAGAGTTCTGATGATATTAAGAGTTGATATCATGTCTCATTGCCAATTAGTGATGAGCCTAATAAGTCATACACATACACAAGTAATCACCAAATTAAATATGATTTAATTAATTAATTAAAGAGTTTAATTAATTAATTAAATAGGTTTGGTTTGCAATTAGATTACAAAGTCCCTAGCATGGCCTGAAACCAAATCTAGGTTATTGGATGTTTAGTATAAGTTAAATTTATATTTAAAGTATTTAAATATGAATTTAATTATGAGAAATTAATTAATAAAGATTAATTAATTAATTTATATTTGATATAAATTGATTAGAAGAAGAGAAATAATTATTTTAGGTTAAGAACTCAAAATTAAGACACAGGGGTATTTTGGTCATTTCACAGGGTGACATGTAGCACCATGAGATGGTGACACATGGCACTACACATAAGCTTGCCATATGTCTTTTAATCATGTAAGATGATCAAAGTCAAGATTAAATATAAGTTTGACACTTGGCACAATGTGATTGGGTCAATTAAACCTAGAGCTAATTAGAAGGTGACATGTGGCAAGGGCTTTAAGTGGTGACCTAGCTATATAAATGTAAGGATGAAAGAACAAAAACACAAGCTGCTATTCTCTCTTTGGTGCTGCCACCCTTGGCTGCCTCTACTTCTCTTCTTCATCATCTCTCATCAATTCAAAGAGATTAGACAACAATCTCTTGAATTAAAAATACTAAAAATTATTTCTAGTGTCCTGTTTACATCTGTAATCTCTCAAAAGGCAAAAGTTGATTTTCTAATTGATTGGAAAAGCTTTAGAAGCTATTCAAGGGGCTACCATTGGTGATCTTTGTGTGGACAAGCTAGAGGGACAACATCTGGTGTCCTAGGCGCATCCCAAAGATGCCAAACATACTGCAGTGCATCAAAAAGGTTAATGCACTTGTTCTTGATCTAATCTAGGGTTCTAATGAATTAATCTGATTAATTCTAAAATCTTAAATGGCAAATATAGATCCAAAAATATATTAAAAGAGTTTTAATATGCTGTTTATCATTGAAATCAAATAGATAAAAATGAATCTTGCATGATGCATGTGACCCTAGGTGAAAAATTTTTGAATTCAATGATATAAACTTATGTTTTTTATGCTTCCGCTCCTTCACTTTAGCAGTCAAACCTGATTTTCTGAAACTCGATGAAGCAAGGTTTTAAGTGGTTGAATGGCTATTTTTGCATTTAATGCACCCCCAACGATCATTCTCTTACCCAAACTATACATAGGGACCATTTATAACTAAAGGAAAGTTACAACAACCATCTATTTGAGAATTTATTGATTTCTAAAGTGCTTATACTCTTTTTCTCTCTAGAACTTGAGCCTTTGCAATTAATTTCATTAAAACTTATTTTGAGCTATAATTTTATTGTATTCTGAGATTGAAAGTGAGGTTGTTATGTGTATTTATTGTATCAAGAGTATGCTAGGGCATTAAGTTGCTCTTATGAGAAAAGGGTTTGTAAAAGAGCAAAGGTTTACAACTGTGGTTATTGTAAGGGGTTTGTTCTTCACCTAAAGAAGAAATATAGTGGAGTTAACTCTCAAGAAAGGCCTTGAAGAGAGGACATAAGCTTAGGATCGCTGAACCTCTATAAATTCTTATGTCTTTCTTCTTTTCTCTCTTCTTTGTGTTTTTTCTCAAAAATCTCTCTTAGCCTTCAAAATTTAATTAGTACCCAGTTCACCCCGCTCTCTCCCCCCCCCCCCCCCAACCTCTTGGGTTGCTTAAAGGACAACACATGGCCATTCAGAGGTTGGGCTATTGACCTCATAGATAGAATTTATCCAGCATCTTTAATGGGCCATATTTTTATTATTATAGCAAAATACTACTTAAATAGACTACTTCACCAAATAGGTGGAGGTAGTACTTATAAAAAAGTTAGAACAAGGCGATGTGATTGAGTTTATCGAGAACATTATTCATAGGTTTGGAATCCCTCAAACCACTATAATTGACCAAGGAATGATGTTCACTAGATAAGATATGGGGGACTTTGTAAAAGACTATGGCATAAAGCTGCTCACCTCAACTCCATGCTATGCCCAAGCTAATGGGCAAGCAAAAGCATCAACCAAGGTCTTGATTGGCATCTTGGAGAAAACGATTGACTAAAACACAAGAAAGTGGCACTTTCTCTTATCAAAGACCTTATGGGCATATAGGACCTCCAAGTGGGATGTAACACAAGCAATCCCTTTGCTTTGACCTATGGGCATGATGTAATACTCATAATAGAGGTAGTAGTTCCTTAACTTAGAGCCTCATTGTAAAATGGCCTTACTCTAGATGAATACACTGAAGCTATAGTCATGGAGTTGGAGGACTTAGACAAAGTATGAATGCAAGCATTTAATCACATGGCTGCACAAAAAAACAAAGTGTCAGGGATCTACAATAAAAGGATTTAAAGGCAAACTTTTCAACAAAAAGACCTTGTCCCAAAAACTTTGTTGTTAGTGCTAAAGATAGGAAGTTTGGCAAATGGACTAGAAGTTGGGAAGGACCCTTCCAGGTACATCAAGTACTCAGAGGTAATGCTTATTGGTTAGCAAGTCTTACAGGAGAACTATATAAGAAGTCAATCAATGGCAGGTACCTGAAGAAATATTTTCCCATTATGTGAGAAATGTAAGAAAAAGAAACAAAGAAAATGATTAAAGCCAACCCATAGCCTCATTAAAGTCGACCCCACGGATGGCATAGGATTCTTGCATAGAACAATGTAATGAAAGCCGACATAATGGCTAGATATTCAATGTAATAACATGCAAATAAGATAAGTTTTATAATCAAAGTTGGCTTTTTTGGCCACTTGCAGGATATATGAATAAATAAAGCCAACACATGGCTCACCATTCATAGTATAACTATCAATATCAAGGATTTCATAGAAAATATATATAAATGTACTATATATGAAACCAGTGCACTGGCTATAAAAAAATTTTAAAAAAAAACAAGTATCAAATGCGAAGGTATATTAAAAAGATAAGATAGAATCATAAAGGATTGTGCTCTAGTAAGAAGTTAAGAACTCTGAACATGATTGATGCTCTTGAATCATAGCCTCTGTAGGTGCAGTCAGCTCCCTAAAGGCCTCACCCTCAGACAATATCACACCTCCGTTAATCATGTGATCAAGAAGTAAATCCTCCTCCTGCTGTAAAAAAGAGGCCTCCTATATCTTAAACTTTATAACTCCTGCATTTAAATGAGCTATCTGCTCTTCCAGGTAGCCACCTTATCCTCGATAGCCTTCACATTGTCTTCCCTCTCTCTAGCCTTAGCCACGTAAGATTATGCTTTCTAAACAAGCTCCCTGAACTTAGTATAATGGGTAGTGAAGGTAGTAAAGGAAGTAGAGAATGATGCAAAAGACTTGCTCTTCTCTGTATAGTCAGGAAAGATCTCAATAATCTATGCCTTAGCATCCTGAAGCTTTGCGCCTATTATAATCAGAGTACACAAAGTCAAAACTAGTAAGGACCTCTGCTCCTCTATGTGTAAACAAAGCTCTATAGATAATAAGTAATACAATTTGTTTTTAGCCGCTATGACTATGGTCTTAGAAGGCCTAGCTACAAGAGGAGTATTGGAGGAGCTACCAAAGAACTTGGTCAAGAAGGAGAAGTCAAGATCCTAAAGAAGATCAACCAAATCAGTCATAGAAACCTTGTAACTCATGACAATAGAGGAGCTAGGATTGGAGGTAGTATTTAAAACTACAGAAAAAGTAGTAAGAACTTACATAAGGTAAAGTAAGTCCTAGCTCAAATCATACAAACGTATTTCAGTCAATGGAATAATATATGACTTAGGGGATGAAGGAATATCCCTAGGAGATTCATCATCTCCACCATCTATCACTTCCTGAGGAGCATGATCACTCTAGGTGCTAGTTGTGCCCTATCCCTCCTCACAGGTCCCTAAACACTGCTCTGTGGAAGCATCCCCAGTGGAAGCAGTATCAATATCTGAAGAAGTCTCTAAGTTAGCAGCACTGGTATCTGAGACCTCTAGTGTTGCAGTAGGAGAGGACTGAGGCTTCTTAACCTTAGGCAAACACCAGCCTGAATGGCTAATGGAGGTAAAGAAAAACCCCTTGCTATTTCTTCTGAGGAGGAGAAGGCTTCCTGATCTTGCGCCTACACTTCTTGGCTGATGTTTTCATCTTTTTTACTAGAGGAAGCTCTGTCTAAGATGGAGTGCCTTTCTATTTCTTGGAAGTAGGAATAAGCCTTAAAAAGGCTGCCTTCTATGCTATAACAGTGAAAGGGGAGCGTGGAAAAGGACCTTAAATAAATAGCAAAAGTAAGAAGAAAATAACAAGTACCATATGGTAACAAAAGTAAAAATAGAAAATAGCTGTAGCTAAAGGTCTGATAATAGCTTCTTGAAACCTGCAGGACCACCAGCTCTGGAGGGTGCGACGGTGAGGATCAATAGATTCCATAAGGATCAACTGGCACACATCCTATAGTTGCTCAAACTTAAAGTAATAACAGGCTACATTTGCTCGGTAGGACAAGGCAATCCTAGTACTAGTGGTTGGGTTAGCACGAATGAAAATGTTAGAGGGGACACCCTGGATAAAGCCCAGCTAACGGCACTAAAGTGAGGGCATATATAGCTCAAGTCTAGGCTTAACTATGCCTAGACATGTGTCGAAGGTAGCGCCAGTATGCAAATGTCGGACAATAGTAATGGAAGCCTAGTGGTTGATAGAATCATTAGTAAAAGAGGCCTTAGAGTGGATAAGCTAGGAAGGAAAGCCAACAGACTCAAGGGCCTCAGCATTATTAAAAGGCATAAAACTAGTGAAGTCACGAGCAGGTAGCTGACCAAGTACTTTAGCGCTCAGCCCTCATCCCAAGTACCGCCCAAGGATGCAACCCTCCTATCAAAAACACTGTCAGCAAAGGGTGGTGGAGTATTTGACAGCTTTGGGAAATAAGAAAGCAACCATAGTTGCACAATCCAAAAAGCATCATTCACTTTGTGTTTGTTGGTTTTACAATCATCGCAAGTGCACGGATTGCTAACAAGTAATAAAGTGATGAGTAGAGTATCGTTCCCATGAGGATTTATAGGTGTAGGTACTAAACTACACAACAATCTTAACTATTTAAACTACTCAAAGTTATACGAGGGAAAATTCTAAACTAAGACAAAATAACTATTGAGAATTAAAGAAAGTGAATATGGAAGCTTTAAGGAGAATTCTAATTTTGTGAATAATTCTGGAATTTTAAATTTCACACTTTAACTTTGTTATAGTTTTAATCTTGCTTTATCAATGGATTGAGTGTTTGTTTCTTTGATGGAAATTAATCCTAAGGTATCCTAGATCCTCTCTCAAGATATCTAAGGTGTATTTCAATTAGAGCCAAACCCTACTTTCGTTGGTGATTATTCCTAGTCAAAACTATTTGAGATATATGATTAATTTTGAAACTCCACAAAGGTTATCAGCCTACCTCTAGGTCATCAGCCTATCTCTAAGTCAGATTTTCTAGGTTCAAAATCTTGATTTTCAAATAGTAATCTTCACCTCTTAGTTCTTCAATTAGTATCTTACATCATCGCTAAGTGGGTACCAACACATAGCATGCATTAAAAACATAAGAGATTGAATCAAAGAATAAAACTCAATTCCATTAAATAAAACTCAATATATATCCATAACAAAAGTCAAGGATGCTACATTCTAAATTCCAAAATTTAAGGAGTTACTCACTCATGGTGAGTTTAACAAACATAATGTAATAAAAGTAAAAGGCACATAAAACCAATCTGAAGACTAAAAATAAAAGAACCGAGGGAAGATTCTGCAGTTGTGAACTTGTAGAACTTTGGTTGAGAAGTTTGTCCTTGGCATTGATGTAATCCTTCTTTAAAATGGCTAGGGTTCTTTAGGAAGGCTTCTCTCAAAACTCTTCCCTTTTATATGTATATAGCTGTATCTTAAAAACTCGCCTCTTTTATGTTTTCTGCTAGCCTCCATTTATATTAGGCATCCTAGGGTTAAGCTTTAGAGTCCCAAGGGCATTAGAAGTTCAATTGGTGTGCCAAAATAGGAGTTGGAATCAGATTTAGAAAGTTACTAGAATGTAATACACGACTCATGTGTCACTACATGGCCTGGGGTAAGTTTCTAGAGCTGATGGCCTCTTCTCAGATAGGGGGCAGTAAGTTACACGGGCCTTGGAGGCTTACACTGTCACACCTTACCCCTCCGTAAGGCATAACATGATCCTGTAGTATACCTAATGAATTACCAAACTTCGTCTACTGATAAACCATTAAATACACTATAAGGGATTTTAAACTTTTTCTTATTTCTTTTTACAGTGGTGAGCACTTTTGACAGGTGTTAAAATCATTTTTAATCGAAGTTAAATCACATATTAGGTCTGAAATAGCCACAAATTTTATAAAATTTTCGGCAGAGTGCCTGTAACACCCTCCCGGTAGCAACTCCGTACATTCTACTGTTCCAGTGACCGGTGTCGGTCCGGACAGCTAGAACGTCCGGAAAAATATTTAAACTAAAGTGAGGGACCATAATTAACTCAAATATTAATAAGAAAAATTTAGTAAAAATTTTAGAAATAAAATACAACTAAGTTAAATGAGTCGGTGCCCAAGCGATGGGTAACCCAGAGGGAAGTTGCAGTTCTCACAACTAGGAGCCCTAGACCCAGGGAAAAATTCATAAAATAATTTTTGGGACTCCAGAGAAGGGTCATTGAGGTTCCTATGGCATTAGAATGCCAAGAAAATATTTAGAAAAATTTTTCAATCGGTACAGACAATTTTGACCCGTTAATCCAAACGGAGGGCATTTTGGTCATTTTGCCTTCAGAGGTGATTTTTGGCCGACTTGTCTAGTTGATTAAATAATTATTATGACATAAAATATGAATTAATGTTGATGAAAAATTAATTTGAGGTTAGTAGAAAAGAAAAATCAATAAAATGCCAAATATGACATCATTATGATGTCACTTAAAAGCTTCCACCAATTATAATTAAACAACCATTTGACTAACTAATAAAAGAGATAAATAAAGACCAAAGAAAACAAAAAGTAAACAACCATCTTCTTCCTCATTCAGCCGCACCACCATAGCCAAGAAACCCTCCATTTTCTTCATCATTCAAACTTGAAAATCTCTCAAACCTCACCCAAAACCCTAAGTCACCTTCACTAAAATTAATTCACACACTCTAAGGAAGCTTTTGGCAGCCAAGAAGAAGAAAGAAAGTGAAGTTAAGCTTGGGAAAATTCTGCCCTACAAGAGGTTAGTGCACATATATACTTAGAACTCTTTATTTTCATGTTAAAGACTTAAAAAAGGAGTAAGAATTTGAAAGCCAAATGAATGAAATTTATGTGTATGCATGCCCTGAATTTCGGCAGCCCTAAGGAAGGGATAAGAGTGATTGTTTTGATGGACTTAAAGTGGACTAAAGATCATGATTAAAGAATATATACATATGGATAATGAATTAGTGAGTTAAACTAAGGTAATATGGGTGAACCTTGAATTTGGGCTAGGGTTTGGGGGTGAAAATTTGACTTGGCTTATGAAATTGTTAAAGAACATTCTAATGGTCAATTAGTGACCATTTGAGGTAAGTTGACCATAATTTGGACTAAAATATAGCATGGCAAAGTGAAATGTGTAGGCTGCCTAGTGACAGCAGCAATGAGACTGTGATTCCAGCCCACTTGGACAGCCATAACTTTGGCTGTGTAGGTTCAATTGGTGTTTGGAAAATTGGACATGAAACTAGACTTATAATGACACAATTTTGCTGAAGAAACCATGTCCAAAATACCAAAGCAAGTGGACCAAAAGTTGGCCTCAATCCGAATACCCTGCAAGCCAATTCTGCAGAATGACCAAATGAACAGTATAGTAACTGTTCATTTGGCTATAACTCACTGTAGAATGGTCCATTTGACCTGAAATTTTTACAGCAATAAGATAAGACATAGACAAACAACTTTCATGAAGAAAACTACCTCAAATTATGACCAGAACCTATTCAACAAGGCAATGGCAATCACTGTTCATGGTACTGTAGAATTGGTAAATTCTGCAGTTTTCAAATCCGGCCAGCTGTGGTTTTTAGACTATATCTGGAGCTACAAAACTCCAAATGGAGTCATTCAAAAAAAGAAATTCAACTAGACAAAATAAGGAACAACTTTCATGTTTACCATTTCCTCAAATTTCCACTGTAACAGTCCCTAATGGAACAGTAAATTTATGGTACAAAAACTGAAAAATTCTGCCCCTTAGTTCTAAGCTTAGAAATGGTATTGGTGATTAATTCCAACAAGTTTTGAATGCAAAATGTGGTACATTGAGAGTGTTAAAACCAATGTACCTATTTTCTATCCAAAAGTCAACATTTTTGTTGACCAATGAAGTGAATAGTGACACCAAAACTTGAAATTCTAAAATTGAAGAATTCAAAAGTATCAAATGCCCTAGTATACCTAACAAGATTGGTTTGGATAGTTTGGCATGCCAATAGGGTTTAGTTAGCAGTACTGCACAGGGCATTATGCCATTATGTGATTTTATGGCTTTTAGCCATTCTGACCTTGTGTTGATATTTGGCCTTGTGCCCATTGTCATTACAGCTTATTAGCTATTCTGTTGCACACTGGGAGATGCACATGTGACCGATGGTGTGACGGCCCGAGGTACTAGATACCCAGTGCCAGTTTACCCGTTATCCAGTCCAGTCGTCCAGTATAGGTTACTTGGGCAACCAAATGAATGAAAGTGGACAAAGTTAACGAAATGAATGGATATACAAATACAAAACAAATAAGGCATGCACATTCAATACATATTTATTTTATGTTATTTCTTGTTATTTTATTATTGCACCACTAAGCATTATTGCTTAGCGCGTTGCTTTTGCCACGCGTAGGTTCTGGAGATACAGATCGAGAGCCCAGTAGACCACAGACTGGGTGAGTCCATCCTGCAGCTCTGCATAGTGTCCGTGTCACCTCACCATCTACAGTGCATTGGTAGGACACTAGGCTTCATTTTGGTACTTTGTAATTGATTTTTATTTTCTTTTGTATAAATGAAACTTATGTAATGTATTTTGATTTTCACGTAAATAATGAAAATTGTGTTTGTGAATGGAAAAGTGAATATCTATCTGTGACTTGTACATGATTATCAAATGAAATAAATGATTGAGAAATGAATGGCTGAAAAAAATATTGAGATTTTGATAATGGAGTTGAGATGATTGAATATAATCATAGGAAGTGTTTTTCACAGGTTCCGAAGAACTATTTTCTCTATTTTTAGCCGGTACTCTGCCGGATTTTCTTTAAAATTTTCGGAACCTCAAATAAACAATAATTTCGATAAATGGCTTAAATAAATTATATTTCATAAATTATATTCAAAACCATGACAAAAATTGATTAAGGTAAAATAGAGTGTGCCGATACACCGTGTGACATTGCTTACTCGGATATACTGTACACGGGTAAGGGGTGTCACATTTAGTGGTATCAGAAGGGTCATTGAGGTTCCTATGGCATTAGAATGCCAAGAAAATATTTAGAAAAATTTTTCAATCGGTACAGACAACTTTGACCCGTTAAGCCAAACGGAGGGCATTTTGGTCATTTCGCCTTCAGAGGTGATTTTTGGCCGACTTGTCCATTTGAGTAAATAATTATTATGACATAAAATATGAATTAATGTTGATGAAAAATTAATTTGAGGTTAGTAGAAAAGAAAAATCAATAAAATGCCAAATATGACATCATTATGATGTCACTTAAAAGCTTCCACCAATTATAATTAAACAACCATTTGACTAACTAATAAAAGAGATAAATAAAGACCAAAGAAAACAAAAAGTAAACAGCCATCTTCTTCCTCATTCAGCCGCACCACCATAGCCAAGAAACCCTCCATTTTCTTCATCATTCAAACTTGAAAATCTCTCAAACCTCACCCAAAACCCTAAGTCACCTTCACTAAAATTAATTCACACACTCTAAGGAAGCTTTTGGCAGCCAAGAAGAAGAAAGAAAGTGAAGTTAAGCTTGGGAAAATTCTGCCCTACAAGAGGTTAGTGCACATATATACTTAGAACACTTTATTTTCATGTTAAAGACTTAAAAAAGGAGTAAGAATTTGAAAGCCAAATGAATGAAATTTATGTGTATGCATGCCCTGAATTTCGGCAGCCCTAAGGAAGGGATAAGAGTGATTGTTTTGATGGACTTAAAGTGGACTAAAGATCATGATTAAAGAATATATACATGTGGATAATGAATTAGTGAGTTAAACTAAGGTAATATGGGTGAACCTTGAATTTGGGCTAGGGTTTGGGGGTGAAAATTTGACTTGGCTTATGAAATTGTTAAAGAACATTCTAATGGTCAATTAGTGACCATTTGAGGTAAGTTGACCATAATTTGGACTGAAATATAGCATGGCAAAGTGAAATGTGTAGGCTGCCTAGTGACAAGAAAGAATGAGGCCGTGATTCCAAACCACTTGGATAGCCATAACTTTGGCTGTGTAGGTTCAATTGGTGTTTGGCCAATTGGACATGAAACTAGACTTATAATGGCACAATTTTGCTGAAGAAACCATGTCCAAAATACCAAAGCAAGTGGACCAAAAGTTGGCCTCAATCCGAATACCCTGCAAGCCAATTCTGCAGAATGACCAAATGAACAGTATAGTAACTGTTCATTTGGCTATAACTCACTGTAGAATGGTCCATTTGACCTGAACCTTTTACAGCAACAAGATAAGACATAGAAAAACAACTTTCATGAAGAAACCTACCTCAAATTATGACCAAAACCTATTCAACAAGGCAATGGCAATCACTGTTCATGGTACTGTAGATTTGGTAAATTCTGCAGTTTTCAAATCCGGCCAGCTGTGGTTTTTGGACCATATCTGGAGCTACAAAACTCCAAATGGAGTGATTCAAAAAAAGAAATTTAACTAGACAAAATAAGGAACAACTTTCGTGTTTACCATTTCCTCAAATTTCCACTGTAACAGTCCCTAATGGAACAGTAAATTTATGGTACAAAAACTGAAAAATTCTGCCACTTAGTTCTAAGCTTAGAAATGGTATTGGTGATTAATTCCAACAAGTTTTGAATGCAAAATGTGGTACATTGAGAGTGTTAAAACCAATGTACCTATTTTCTATCCAAAAGTCAACATTTTTGTTGACCAATGAAGTGAATAGTGACACCAAAACTTGAAATTCTAAAATTAAAGAATTCAAAAGTATCAAATGCCCTAGTATACCTAACAAGATTGGTTTGGATAGTTTGGCATGCCAATAGGGTTCAGTTAGCAGTACTGCACAGGGCATTATGCCATTATGTGATTTTATGGCTTTTAGCCATTCTGACCTTGTGTTGATATTTGGCCTTGTGCCCATTGTCATTACAAATTATTAGTCGCTCTGCACACCGAGATGCACATGTGACCGATGGTGTGACGGCCCGAGGTACTAGATACCCGGCTGCCATCTGTTATCCAGTCCGATGCTCAAGATAGGTTACTTGGGCAACCAAATGAATGAAAGTGGACAAAGTTAACGAAATGAATGGAAATACAAATACAAAACAAATAAGACATGCACATTCAATACATATTTATTTTCTGTTATTTCTTGTTATTTTATTATTGCACCACTAAGCATTATTGCTTAGCGCGTTGCTTTTGCCACGCGTAGGTTCTGGAGATACAGATCGAGAGCCCAGTAGACCACAGACTGGGTGAGTCCATCCTGCAGCTCTGCATAGTGTCCGTGTCACCTCACCATCCACAGTGCATTGGTAGGACACTAGGCTTCATTTTGGTACTTTGTAATTGATTTTTATTTTCTTTTGTATAAATGAAACTTAAGTAATGTATTTTGATTTTCATGTAAATAATGAAAATTGTGTTTGTGAATGGAAAAGTGAATATCTATCTGTGACTTGTACATGATTATCAAATGAAATAAATGATTGAGAAATGAATGGTTGAAAAAAATATTGAGATTTTGATAATGGAGTTGAGATGATTGAATATAATCATAGGAAGTGTTTTTCACAGGTTCCGAAGAACTGTTTTCTCTATTTTTAGCCGGTACTCTGTCGAATTTTCTTTAAAATTTTCGGAACCTCAAATAAATAATAATTTCGATAAATGGCTTAAATAAATTATATTTCATAAATTATATTCAAAACCATGACAAAAATTGATTAAGGTAAAATAGAGTGTGCCGATACACCGTGTGACATTGCTTACTCCGATATACTGTACACGGGTAAGGGGTGTCACAGTGCCGTCTGTATTTGGAGCAAAATAATTCTTCAAAAACCTGTAAAAAGCACTTCAATTATATTTGTTTAATCCCAAACTCCAATATGGTCAATTCAAATCAGTGTCCTCAATATAGTTCAAACTCAATTCAATATCATTTTTAGCATTTCTAAAGATAAAGTGCAAAATAAATGAGTATTTCAAAAGCCGAAATAAGAGAATTGTAATACAACATTTTGACAGGCCAAAATAATTTACAACTTTATTTTACAACTGCTCAAGACCAAGTACAATATATACATACAATTCATATACATTACAATAATATTTACAAGGAAGTGGTATACTCAATATACCCGGTAAAATCTAAAAAGTGTAGCACAAACAGCCTACTCTGCTACTTTATCTGTCTGTCTACCTGCGATAGCAATGAAAAAGCTATCGCTGAGTAAAATTTACTCAGTAGTGCACAATAATAATTTAAAATGCGGTATATAAAACATTTATCAATAATTCACAATTTGTTGTCCCAAAATAGTCCAAGAGGGGGGTGAATTGGACTTTAACAATTTTTCGGCCCTTGCTTATAGCCTAATGAAAAATTGAGGCTTCGTTCAACTATGTGCTTCTCTATATAAAAAGAAAATGATATGTGCTTCAACAATGTGTTCCTAAGTTGCAATTCAATTCTCAATCAATGTTTATGGCAATATCTAACAAAGCATTCATCAACCAATTTTCTCAAGTCACTCAATATGTTCACAAATTTATCAACTCAATCTATTTAACCAACATTCAATATCATGTATATGAGGAAAAATTTAAAATTGCACAAAAGTAAAAGGTAAAGGATAGAGAGATCAAACACAAGGATTTTATAGTGGTTCGGCTTAACTAGCCTACATCCACTCTCTCAAAGAACCCTCTTTGAGTCTTCTCTCCACTATTTGCTCTTTTGAAGGCAAGAGACCAAAAGCCCTTTACAATTTCTCAACACCAAGCTTTTTACACCAAGGTAGCTTGAAACCTTCTCAAGTGCAATCACAAGCACTAACTCTCCCAAGCTTCAATAGGTGCTTGTACAACCTCTCTTGAATGTAATTCAATGTTTCAACACTCACTCTTACACAATACAAATCAAACTATAAAGAAGAGATAAGTTGATTTGCCAATGGAAGCTCAAAATCTTTAAAGCTCTTGAATGAAAGCAATTAATGAAAAATCAATGTTGGAGTTCAAATGTAAGCTTTCATTAAGTGTAAATGAAGTAGAGAATGTGTATTTATAGTCCCAAATCATTTTAGACCGTTTGAAACCCTTTTGGAACGTTACACACACTGCCCAAGACAAAATAGCCGTTATTTTGTCCTTTTGTGCAAAGTTGAGCAGCTCTGATAAATTAGCAAACTAATAAAATTTTATGAGCAGTCAGTAAACTGGTTAGTAAACTAAAGTTTTTAGCAAACTCATTAGCAAACTAAAAAATTTAGCAAACCAGTTAGCAAACTAAGTCAACAGCTGCATGTCTCAACTTGCAATGCAAAATGATTTAGACCTTTAAAAAATGTTTCAATAGTTGTGTTCAAGGTCATGATGAGAAAAAGTAATCAGAAAATAAATTTTCATTTTTGAGCTCCATATGACTAAATTCTCATCTATTCTTTTTCACAAAGAGACCTAAGACTCTAACACTATGCTTTTCATACCTTTGCTTTGAGTCTTGATTTCCATAGCCTTTTTCTCATTTTGGATTTCTCTTGAAATACCTTTGAGTATTCTTTCTCCTTAGATACAACTTCAAAGGTTCTTTATGCATAAGACAAAGAATCTACACATCACTTTAAGGTTAGGTTAGATAGATTCTCTTTGAGTTTTGTTATCATCAAAATCAATGCTCATTTTGAGCTACACGGGGTCAACAATCTCCCCCTTTTTGATGATGACAAAACTCAACTGAATCAATCAGTCAAAAATAAAAGTGTGTGAGAATTTATGTGAGTATGTAAATCCAAGTATAGTATACCGAAAATGCTCCCCCTAAATATATGCACATAGTATCCAAGAAATCCATTTTCTGTACATAAGCTCCCCCTGAAATTATGCTATCAAACATATTCACACTTCACAAGTATCAATCACAAGTATAAGCATATATCCAGCAACACAAGTATCATCACATATATATATCTCACCAACATCAACACACATTCACATATCATCACACTTCACAAGTATATCAACACATTTCCATATTTTCATGTTCATCAACACATATTCACATATCCATAACCATTCTCCCCCTTTTTGTCATCAATCAAAAAGGAAACAGGAGAAAATACCCAAAAAGAATCATGTTAGCCAAAATGGAAATGCAGTAAGGTAGACAGTAGCAAACTAAAAACCAAAAGTAGCACACAGACTAGTAAACTAAAAATGCAATCAGTAAACTAAAAAGCCTGATGAGATGCTATTTAAGTCTGTTACTCCTGCGAGTGGATTTTGAAGGCGCCATTTTCTTCCTAGGCAGTTTAATAACAGGGGCCGGAGGTGCTTGGTCAGCCACTTGATCATTTTTCTCGGCCTCATCATCTTCAGAAGGGGGTTGAAGAGCAGCAGCGAGGGTCTGGTATGGATTTGACACGGTTGACTTGTACCTTTTCTTACCTTTCTTTGCTGCAGGGGCAGCAGCTGCAGATAGCTGAGTTTGAGCACTAGCTTAGTGTTCTTTGAGAGAAGGTTCCTGGTGCTGTGTAGGAACAGCAGCTGGCTCAACTGGTGGTGCAGGTGGAGGTTCAACAACTTTTTCAGATTCTAGAACCGTTTCACTTTCCTTTGGTAACTCACTTTCAGTTGCTACAACTTTTTACCATCAAGGTCAGTAGGTACATCAGCTGTAGGACCAATCTCAGGTTCAAGAACCTGGTCACTAGCTTGCTCATCAAGGGCATCCACTACAGGTTCAAGTTCTGCTTCAGCAACTTGACCACTTTCACATGCCATATCAGCAGGAGACTCTTCAACTTTGTTGCTTTCTCCCTTATCAGCAGAAACCTGAGTAGCAGCCTCAATTTTAGTTGGAACTCCAATTTCCTTGGCCTGCTGAAGAGCCAGAATCAGCTTCTTTAACTCCTCATTTTGAGTGAGCAGGTGACTCACTTTATAGTCAACCACATCCATAAATTTTCTGAGGATGTCAAGGGACTGACTTATTGCATTAAAATGTTCATTAACAGTAGCCTTTATCCCTTGAATTTCATTCAAAACTTCACTAGCAGAACCAGAATCAACTTTAGCAGAGGAGGAACCACCCTTTTCAAATCTTGTTTTTCTCCCATCAGTGTCTGAATGGATTTCTTTAAGCATTATCAAGTCAGCCCTAGAGATTTCCTTAGTGACATTCACCTTTAGCTCTTTAAACACAGCAGTTAACAAATGTGCATAAGGTAGTTTCCCAATCCCATAGGCTTTGCACATGTTTTTGAAGATTAAGTAAGCTAAATTCAACTTAACTTTATTCACAATGTGCCACATAATACACATGTCCAAGTGACTCAGATAGCCATAACTGCCAGATTTCGGACAGAACACATAATTCACCATACTGTGAATAATTTTGATATCTTTGGAGGGCTTTGCATCGTGGATTTCTCATTTTGGCGAAGTTAGCGAGGAACACCTCATTTTCAAATTCAACCAGATTAAACCCTGCTACCCTAGCAACATCCTTATGTGAGGAAATTTTATTTCCATCATTGGGCAATTTCAAAGCCGTGGCTATCAGTTCAACAGAAACACTATATGAATTTGTATTCAAAATCACTTCAAATCGATCCTCATTATCAACAGTTCTCATGGTTCTATAAAATTCTTGTACAAGCCTAGGGTAGTACTCATTTGCACATTCGCACACATCCAACCAGCCTTGAAACTCAAAAAGCTCTTTAAAGTGACAGTTTACCTGATTAAAGTTCTCCCAGTTGATGAATTTGCAATCCAAATGGCTTTATCCATCGAACCCAAAGTTTTTCGATACCCATTTTTCTTTTGGCATCCATCCCTTGCTTCAGATCGTTGTTTTTTTCTCAAGGCCGATTTAGGGATTCGACACCCTTGGACGAGTGAGAAGACTCACTAGCTGATTTGGATTGCGGCACATTTTGCTTACCTTTCATTTTCTTCCGCAATGCCGCGATAGGAACATTATCGGAGGCGGACGAGGAATATGAAGCAGCGGCAACAACAGGGGATTTTCGTTTGGTGCGAGCCATTGAGACAAAATGAAATCGGGTAATGGTAGTTCGGTGGGTGAAGAGAGAAAGAGAAAAGGAAAATGAGATTTTTGGTGAGTTAGGGTATGCTTCGCCTGAAAGAGGTATTGGGTATGGTTTTGGGAGGTGACGGCAATCAATACAGAGGAGAGAGAGAACGCGTGAGGTTTCGTGTGGCAGAGGATTTAAGTCCTCTTGAGTCCCACGCTTTTCAATGTCACTGTACTTTCAATCGAACTGTGTTTCTTACTCTTTATTTTATTATATTTCAAACAAGTTTATGTGTCCCTATATACACATATAAACATTTTTATATGACTGACACAGCACTGAGAATGTAATATCAAAAAAAAAGATAAATGCATTGCTGAACATGCAGAAAAATTTCAAGAATAATCACCTTTCTGTTTGAAATTTGAACAGTACAAGATATAGCAAACTAATTTTCGTCACGCAATATTAGCATAGAACTTAGTAAACTAATTTCGCGAGTACACAAACAAGTTAGCTAATATGCTTTAAGGATTTTTCAGCAAACTAATATCACAGCAGATCAATTACACATTCAATAAAATGTAGATACATGAAGTTATTATGACTTAGATTTCAAGCAAGTGATTCACACATACCAATTCCCTTCTAATTCTACAAAAGGTTTCTTCATTAAGAGGCTTTGTAAAAATGTCAGCAAGTTGATTTTCAGAGGCAACAAACTCTATTTTGATATTTCCATTTTGAACATGATCTCTAATAAAATGATGTCTAATCTCAATATGTTTAGTTCTTGAATGTTGGACTGGATTTTTGACCAAGTTTATGGCACTTGTGTTGTCACACTTAATTGGAACAAGATTATATTTTAAACCAAAATCTTCCAATTGTTGTTTCATCCATAAAATTTGAGCAACACAACTACCAAAGCCTATATATTCGCCTCACCGTAGATAAAGCTATCAAGTTTGTTTCATCTTGTGCAAGAAACTAGTGCAAGACCAAGAAATTGACAAGTACCAAGTACTTTTTCTATCCAAATACTTCCAAAGAAAATCAGAGTTACTATAGCCAACAAGATTAAATGATTCACATTTTGGATACCATAAACCAATTGATTGTAAGCCTATGAGATATCTAAAAATCCTTTTAACTGCACTTAAATGGGATTCTTTTGGACATGATTGAAATCTTCCACACAAGCTAACACAAAAGTGTATATCTCGGCTAGATGCAGTAAGATACAAAAGAGAGCCAATCATACCTCTATAAAGCTTGGTATCTACTTCTTTACCTTTTTCATCACTGTCCATTTTAATTGTTGAACTCATAGGGGTGCCCATGCTCTTCAAATTTTCCATCTTAAATTTCTTTAACATATCCTTGATGTACTTTGATTGATTTATGAAGATGCCATCTTTCATTTGTTTAATTTGAAGTCCAAGGAAGAATGTGAGCTCACCCATCATGCTCATTTCAAATTCATTCTGCATAATCTTAGAAAATTTCTTGCAAAGAGATTCATTAGTAGCACCAAAAATTATATCATCAACATAAATTTGCACAATGAGCATATCATTATGATGCTTCTTAACAAACAGTGTTGTATCCACTTTGCCTCTTTGAAAATCATTTTGTAAAAGGAATTTACTAAGCCTTTCATACCATGCTCTAGGAGCTTGCTTTAAACCATATAAGGCTTTAGTAAGTTTATAAACATGATTTGGATGCTCATGATTTTCAAAGCCTGGAGGTTGTGCAACATACACTTCCTCATCAATATAACCATTTAAAAATGCACTCTTGACATCCATTTGATAAAGCATAAAATCCTTGTAACATGCAAAGGCACACAACATTCTAATAGCTTCAATTCTAGCAACCGGAGCAAAGGTTTCATCAAAATCAATCCCTTCCTCTTGGTTGTAGCCTTGAGCCACTAGTCTAGCTTTGTTCCTAACAACATTGCCTTTTTCATCCATTTTGTTTCTAAAAACCCATTTAGTACCAATAATTGAATGATCTTTTGGTTTAGGCACTAAATTCCAAACTTTATTTCTCTCAAATTGATTTAGTTCTTCTTGCATAGCAAGAATCCAACTTTCATCATTTTGAGCATCTTCAAAACATTTAGGTTCAATTTGTGAAACAAAAGCAACATTACCAAAATATCTTCTCAATTGAGCTCTAGTCATCATCCTCTGAGATGGATCATCAATAATGTCTTCTTGAGGATGATTTCTATGGAATCTCCATTCTTTAGGTAAATCTTCATGTTGGGGCTCATTTACTTGTAATTCTTCCAAATTTGGTATTTCTTCATTAATTTGATCTTCATTGGCATCATGGACATCTATTGTAGTTTCTCCTTGAGTTTCCTCATCTTTGTCATCAACTTGTTCCATTTCTTGACTTGATGTTGAATTTTCTTTTCCAAAAATCTGCTCATTATTATCATCACAAGCATTTTTCCTTCTAATAGAAGGGTTAGTCTCATTAAACAAAACATGAATAGTTTTCTCAATAACCAAAGTTCTTCTATTGAACACTCTATAGGCTCTACTCTTTGTTGAATACCCAAGAAAGATTCCTTCATCGGATTTAGCATCAAATTTCTTTAAGTTATCCTTCTTGTTATTTAAAACATAGCACTTACAACCAAATGCTTTGAAATATGAGATATTTGGTTTTCTTCCTTTCCAAAGCTCATAAGGGTCTTTTCAAAATTGGTCTAATCAAAACTCTATTCAATACATAACAAGATGTATTAACAGCTTCAGCCCAAAAGTACTTTGGCAAATTATTTTCACTCAACATAGTTCTAGTCATTTCTTGCAAAGTTCTATTTTTCCTTTCTACTACCCCATTTTGTTGTGGTGTTCTAGGAGCTGAAAAATTATGATTGATTCCATATTTATCACAATATTTCTCAAACAAATGATTTTCAAATTCAGTTCCATGGTCACTTCTTATAGATGAGATGCAAAAGCCTTTTTCATTTTGAACCATTTTACTAAAAGAGGTGAATTTTTCAAAAGTTTCATCTTTATGAGCAAGAAAAAATGTCCATGTATATCTTGAATAGTCATCAACAATAACTAAAGCATATGACTTTCCACCAAGACTAGTAGGAGTTACGGGTCCAAATAAATCAAGATGAAGCAATTCTAATGGCCTAGTGGTGGATACAATATTTTTAGATTTAAAAGATGCTCTAGTATGCTTTCCTAGTGCACAAGCTCTACATTAAAATTCATTTTCATACTTAATCTTAGGAAGACCATTAACAAGTTCTTTCTTAGACAATTTTGAGAGTGTATGCATGTTTGCATGACCTAGTCTTCTATGCCACAAATAACTAGAGTTATCAAGAGATACTAGACATGTACCATGATTAGTTTCAAAATTATTCATGTCAAGCAAGTAAACATTATTGGATCTATTGGCAATGAACAATGTATCATTATCTAAGTTATTGATTGTACACAGAGAAGAAGTAAACTTTACCTCAAAACCTTTATCACAGAGTTGGCTTACACTTAGCAAGTTGTATTTCAAACCTTCAACCAGTGATACATCTTCAATACAAGGTTTGGTTCCAATTGTGCCATTTCCAATTATTTTTCCTTTCCCTTTATCTCCAAATTTTACATATCCTCCATCTTTCATTGTGATTTTTGAGAACTTGTCCTTTTCACCAGTCATGTGCTTTGAACAACCACTATCTATATACCATTTATCACTTTCCTTCATCCCTTTGCAACAAACCTGAAATTTAATCATTTAGCTTTAGGTACCCAAGCAACTTTGGGTCCTTGGGGGTTAGTGACCTTAGGTAAGGTTCCCTTTGGTACCCATACCTTCTTTACCTTAAGATGACCTTTCCTAAATGCACAAGAGCTAATCATATGACCTCTTTTATTGCAATAATAACATGTAACATTAGGCAAGGAAGATGTAGATGCTTTAATGAAATGATTCTTGTACTTGTCATAGTTCATGAAACCATCAAAACCAATTCCATATTTCTCATTTGAAATTCTTTGGTTTCCAAGAAGTACATCTAGAGTTTCTTTTCCTTTTGTAAATTTTGCCAAATCATTTGTCAAAGACTCTACTTTAGTTTCAAGAACTTTATTTTTCTCAATGAGCATTTCACAAGTATCTTTTGAGATTTTCAACTCTAAATCTAGTTCTTTAAACATGGCAATTTGTCCTTTGTAAAATTCATTTTCTTTATACACATTGGACATGGTAATATTTTGTGATCTCAACGATTCAATTTCTAAATTCATTTTAGTGCACTTTCTTTTGTAATTTCTATACTCATCATATACTCTAGCAAATGCAAGTTCAAGTTCTTCTACATTAGGAGATTCATAAGAGTTTACCTCATTGTCACTTTCTTCTTCCTTTTGTGAACTTTCGACTTTCTCTTCAAGTGCCATCATACAAAGGAGAGCAGCCTCTTTGTCACTTGATTCATCATTTGAAGATTCTTCACTGTTGCTCCATACTACTTTCATAGCTTTCTTGCTCCTATCTTCTTTTTCTTTCTTCTTCTTGAGTAGTGGACATTTGGGCTTGATATGTCCAGGTTTGTGACACTCATAACATACAATTTCTTCTTTTGAATCTTTGAAATGTTTATCCTTGGGAGTATACTTTTTCAAGAATTTCTTGTATTTGCTTCCACCCTTCTTGAAAGCTCTTTTAAATTTTCTTGCAAGCACAGCCATTTCATCTTCATCATCACTTGAAACACTTGAGTTGTCACTTGAGTCAACTTTGAATGCAACACCTTTCTTCTTATCTTCATCCTTGTTTGACTTGAGAGCAATGCTTTTCTTCTTCTTTTGCTCATTTTCAACTTCATCTTTTTTGTATACCATCTCATGTGCAATAAGAGAGCCAATGAGTTCATCATAGGTGAAAGTCTTAAAATCCTTGGTATCTTGGATAACTGTAGTCTTTGCTTCCCAAGATTTTGGAAGTGATCTAAGAATTTTCTTCACAAGTTCAGCTTCCTCAAATCTTTTACCAAGCGCTTTGAGAAGATTCACAAGATCAGTAAACCTTGTACTCATATCCGCAATTGATTCTCCCGCCTCATTTCAAACATTTCATAATCTCGAATAAGAAGGTTTGCTTTGGACTCTTTAACAACATCAGTTCCTTCATAAGTCACTTCAAGCTTATCCCAAATTTCCTTAGCAGATTAACATCCTGAAACACGATTGTATTCATTAAGGTCAAGTGAACAATGCAAAATATTAATAGCTTTAGCATTTATAGAGATTTTCTTCCAATCATTGTCATCATATTCATCTTCATGTTTTGGAACTTTTGTAGTTCCAGTACCATTCTTTTGAGGAACATGTGGAGCATTTTTAATAATTCTCCATGCATCAATATCTACAGATTGTATGAAATTTCTCATTCTTACTTTCCAAAATGAATAATTAGTGCCATTGAAAAGTGGTGGTCTAGTGATTGAGTAGCCTTCAACTAAAGGTGCAGGTATACTGCAAGAGATTACTAGATGAACTAGCCATTATGGATCACTCTAAGGTTGTAATACCCTAAGCAAGAGAGTCAGGCTCTGATACCAATTTGTTGTCCCAAAATAGTCCAAGAGGGGGGTGAATTGGACTTTAACAATTTTTCGGCCCTTGCTTATAGCCTAATGAAAAATTGAGGCTTCGTTCAACTATGTGCTTCTCTATATAAAAAGAAAATGATATGTGCTTCAACAATGTGTTCCTAAGTTGCAATTCAATTCTCAATCAATGTTTATGGCAATATCTAACAAAGCATTCATCAACCAATTTTCTCAAGTCACTCAATATGTTCACAAATTTATCAACTCAATCTATTTAACCAACATTCAATATCATGTATATGAGAGAAAATTTAAAATTGCACAAAAGTAAAAGGTAAAGGATAGAGAGATCAAACACAAGGATTTTATAGTGGTTCGGCTTAACTAGCCTACATCCACTCTCTCAAAGAACCCTCTTTGAGTCTTCTCTCCACTATTTGCTCTTTTGAAGGCAAGAGACCAAAAGCCCTTTACAATTTCTCAACACCAAGCTTTTACACCAAGGTAGCTTGAAACCTTCTCAAGTGCAATCACAAGCACTAACTCTCCCAAGCTTCAATAGGTGCTTGTACAACCTCTCTTGAATGTAATTCAATGTTTCAACACTCACTCTTACACAATACAAATCAAACTATAAAGAAGAGATAAGTTGATTTGCCAATGGAAGCTCAAAATCTTTAAAGCTCTTGAATGAAAGCAATTAATGAAAAATCAATGTTGGAGTTCAAATGTAAGCTTTCATTAAGTGTAAATGAAGTAGAGAATGTGTATTTATAGTCCCAAATCATTTTAGACCGTTTGAAACCCTTTTGGAACGTTACACACACTGCCCAAGACAAAATAGCCGTTATTTTGTCCTTTTGTGCGAAGTTGAGCAGCTCTGATAAATTAGCAAACTAATAAAATTTTATGAGCAGTCAGTAAACTGGTTAGTAAACTAAAGTTTTTAGCAAACTCATTAGCAAACTAAAAAATTTAGCAAACCAGTTAGCAAACTAAGTCAACAGCTGCATGTCTCAACTTGCAATGCAAAATGATTTAGACCTTTAAAAAAATGTTTCAATAGTTGTGTTCAAGGTCATGATGAGAAAAAGTAATCAGAAAATAAATTTTCATTTTTGAGCTCCATATGACTAAATTCTCATCTATTCTTTTTCACAAAGAGACCTAAGACTCTAACACTATGCTTTTCATACCTTTGCTTTGAGTCTTGATTTCCATAGCCTTTTTCTCATTTTGGATTTGTCTTGAAATACCTTTGAGTATTCTTTCTCCTTAGATACAACTTCAAAGGTTCTTTATGCATAAGACAAAGAATCTACACATCACTTTAAGGTTAGGTTAGATAGATTCTCTTTGAGTTTTGTTATCATCAAAATCAATGCTCATTTTGAGCTACACGGGGTCAACACAATTGAAATGATTCACAATTTCATGTCACAATTTTCAAAGCTCATATAACACAAATTTGATCAAACAATTGAATAACACAGTGTTGCCAATCAATAACACAACTTAGGTCATGACACAAACTTTTCCGAACATGCCATTTTGTACACCACAACAAGACATACTCACCCCACTAATCGAAATCAATGAGGGAGGTGGCTAGCTAGCTAATGAGTACTCATCCAAACTCACCTCAGACTGGCAAGCCAGAGAGGGAGGAAAATAATCAAGTGGAGGAGGAACAGAGTAAGGGACTGCCATGCCAAGTGTGAATAAAAAATAATTTCAAATCATATTATTCAAATTATTTCATGCAAAACATAATCAATTTCCAAAGTCAATTTTTCATTCACAAAGTGGCAACACAGTAGTTAGCGAAACCCATAATTAACACAATGCATACTAATCAAGTTTTTAATGGGAAAACGATAATTTAAAGTTATTGTGCACAAACATAAAACTATAATATTCAATTGTAATTTAGGCAACAATCAAACAAACCTCATTTTCAAATTTCCATTTCTAAAATAGGCAATAAATTTTTCTCAAATAAATTTTCCCAAGTCATAAACTCATAACTCATTTCTCCAAATAAATTTTCTAGTAAAAGCAGTGAATATAAAAAGTATTATGCACAGACCTGGTTTGAGTCGCCTCTAGGCCTTGACTCAATGTTCCTTATGCTTTTCAATATCCTTTTCAACTGAAACACACAATTTAAAGTGTTTCAATACTCAGTTAAATTGTTTCTAATAATAAAATCCAATATCTAAATTTTCTTAGTACTATTCCTTCAATTCATTTCATTAGTCAACCTATAATGTTGACCTTTGATGCACTCTAAGTGAGTCAATTTTAATGTTTCCAATTTGTCACATTTTATAGTCTCTAAGTGTTGGTATATGTTACCAATTTCATTTTAAAGCTTATTGCATTTTATTGTCATTTTCTAAATTTCATGGCTAATGTTTACTGTCTATTGGACCAGCCTACAGTGTAAATTTAACTGATTTCTCTTCATTAAATTGTTTCTCATTGTGCCTTCTTTAATTTCCTTTTTGAATCACTCCATTTGGAGTTGTATAGCTCAAGTTATGGTCAATTAACCATAACTAGGTCAAATCTAAATTTTAGTTTCCTTTTTAGACATTTTCAATTATATTGAGGTCTAGCATTCTTCATAAGTATTGTTGCCCTATGTCTTAGGGACAACAAGAAATTTTGCTTACCATTTTTCAAGTCTTATAGAATTCTTTATAGACAAATTGTTAACTTAGACTCAAAGGTCCTATATTGGCATGGTCCTCAATTAGGTCAATGGCTTTGACCTTATACATTTATAATTTGAGGAAGTCGTCTAAAGCAATATTTTAGGTCTCTTTCTTAGCTTTCCAGATTGGTATGGCTCATTTAAATTGGACACTTCTGGTGGGAGATATGCTTATTTGAATTTTCTGGATTTTATAGTCAAATGTGCAAATTCTAGATTTAATGTGCCAACTTAATCAAGTTAATTGACCTAGTTCCCTTGATTTTTGGGTTTTAGTCAAATTACCAATATTGTAGATCTATATCTTATTGAAATTTTGGGACTAATTTCATGTCATTTGGAGTTCCATGGACCAAGTTATGGTCATTTTACTAATGCTGGTCAAGTTGCACTTGTATTTTAAAGTTTAGGTCATTTTTAGGTCAAAGTTAATTCGGCCAGTTTTTGTAACCCAACTTGTGCAAGCATTTTGACTTAGTTCTGGTCATTTCTGGGCTTTGATGTCTCCATAAGAGTTGTAGCTCTATGTCTAAGCTTTCCATGGTATAAATTTTAGGTCATTTGGACCTGTTTTGAGTGAGTTATGACCAAAATACTGACTGCTATTCAAATGGTCAATTTTCAGGTTTGCAAAGTCACCAATCCGGATTTGGTCAATCTTCATGTCACTTTTCGGACAGAATTTAGGTAGGCTTCCAACATGAAAGTTAGCACATTTTGTGTCTAGTTTCACCTCCAATTGGCCTCATACCAATTGGAGTCACACAAGTCCATTTATAGCCTAAAACACATACTGCCCTTTTACATGTCTCTCAAACACCAATCTACATACACATTAACCTTGTTATAAGTCCACTTCTCAATCAAATTCTGAATTGGTACTAAACCATAACCACTCAAGACATCACATTTAGATCAACTTGGGCAGAATATAACAATTCACAATACATCAATTACAACTCAAAATTTTAAAGTTCAATTTCAAAAATACCTACACATGAATACCTCTCATTAACATATCTAATTTCCCACCAATAATTACATATACATTCTGTCATCCTTGATACCATAATTCATTAAACTATTTCATGAATTTAAACACTGTACCATGCATCACAAGGCTACCCAATTTACACATATACTTCAATCTCCCATATTGACTTCCTAACCTCACTTTTAATGCACAATTCACACATACACCTGGTAATCAAGCTCTTATATATTTAAGCACTTTAATTAACCTCATTACCCATCAAATACAAGTGAAAATACATCAAGTTTCTTCAACAATCATGGCTGCCAAAATGGAACATCCCATAACTCAACCATTTCTTCAAATCTCTTCACCCAAAATACTCCCCATAACCTCAACACAAACTTTAATGAAGCAAGTTAAGAAAATAAGCACTTACCTCAACTTTTGCTTCATAAATCCATGGAATTTCCTCTCCTTTTTGCTGTCTCTATATTGCCCATGATGTGTACTCCAACTTTAATGAAGAAGACTTAATGATTCCATGGCTTAATTGTAGGTGAATGGAAGCTTTTGCTTGGGAGGAAAATGTAGGTTTTGGGAACAATTGGATTCAGCAATGAAGAAGAAAAATGAAGAAGAAAGTGATTTAGTGGAGATGGCTGTCCAAAGGCTTGTATATGTGTCCCATAATATAAGTTAGTGGAGCACTAACTTAGATTAAATGATTAATTTATCCAAAGTTTCCTAAATTGAAATTTTACCACCATTCTTTCTCTATTTATATTATGTATCACACTTTTAATTTTCAGGACATTTTCAAAGTGTGTTATCACTCATTCTTAATGGACATTGAGGTCAAAAGGCAACTCTAGGTGTCAATTGATCAAAATGCCTCTATTCAGTTTGTATTCCCGATTTTTCGATAACACCTATTTTTGTCGTTTTCTTGATTTTTCGTTTTTCTTTGTATTAATTTATTAATTTTTCTTTGACATTTCTAATGTCAATTATACCTCAATAAGCCTTTATTTATGTCTCGAAATTTAATTTCGAGGGTTCCCTGCAGTCCTGGGGTCGGCTATTGCTTGCGCCATAACTTCCCCATGCAGTCACCCATCACTGCGGTGCTAGCTCGTTTAACTTAGTTTCATTTTCTATCTTTTATTTTTTCTTAATTTTTGTTGTATTTTTTTAAATTTATTTCATCATTTCATGTCTCCTCACTAACATTTAAGTGTAGTTCCAGACCTCCTAGCTGTCCGGACACACACCGATCACCGGAACAGTAGAACGCACTACCAAATATAGGGGTGTTACATACACAGGTCAACTTACATAGCCTGTGTACTTGTGCATGCTCCATTTACTTCTTCAAGCCTTGGCGATAGAAGGTTACATGGGTCTCTAAAGGTTACATGGCCCAAGTTACATGGCCCATGTGCTGTGGCTTTCTCTGCACTTCTTCAAGTTTCGCTAGGTAGGAAGTTACACAAGTCTAGGGTTGTGTTTACATGACCCATGTAAAGTGTATTAGCAACTTGCCTTGTTTCTTAAGTTCTTCCAAGCTCTATTTTTTGTTCCTATACCTTGAATTTCCTTCAGAACACCTAAAAATATGCAAAAAAGCATAGATTTTAGTGTTGATCAGTGAAATTTATGAAAAGTAATGAAATTATCAAATGTACATGCAATTACCTATCTAAATGCCATGAAATGTTGTACAATTATGCTTAAAAACATTTATATAATACAAGTGCATCAAATACCCCCAAACTTAAACTTTTACTTATCCTCAAGCAAATTAAAACTCTTTTTGAAACACTTTTTTAGGGGAAACTTAGAAACATAACCAAAATTTCAACTTGCATACAATTGAATTCCTTCCATCTATCATACCAATTTTCCTCTTTCAAGGCATAAAGCCTTAACAGCTGCCTGTTTAGAGCCTCACCCCCTTCATAGTGCTTCAACTAATTATTTCTCTACGCAAGACCATTAATAAGTCATAAATAATCTATTTCATCAGGATAGACTTAAGAAACACTTACTTCCCTAAGTTGTCTCTATTGATGATGATTGTGGTGAGTTTGATTTAATTCCAACTCCATAGGCATATCTCAATTTCCTATCTCCACTAATGTAGCATACACTTTTAAAAGATCAAAAGGTCTTTAAAAGGGTTGTAATGGGGCTAAGGGATAATGATTTGGTTACCAATGAAAGGTTTTAAGGAGTGTAAATATGAGGATAGCATCTATACACAAAGTACTAAGTATACCAAGTTTATACTACTGGTTTTGTATGGAGAGGAGGAGTTCTTAGTTTTTATAGTGCCAAGCATACTTCTATGATTCTTATCTTGGGACTTCCTGAAGGAGCGGAAGCATGAAAAAACACAAGTTAAATCATTGAATTCAAAAATTTTTCATCTAGGGTCACATGCATCATGCAAGATTCAATTTTATCTATTTGATTTCAATGATAAACAGCATATTAAAACTCTTTTAATATATTTTTGGATCTATATTTGCCATTTAAGATTTTAGAATTAATAGATTAATTCATTAGAACCCTAGATTAGATCAAGAACAAGTGCACTAACCTTTTGATGCACTGCAGTGTATTTGGCACCTTTGGGATGCGCCTTAGGACACCAGGTGTTGTCCTTCTAGCTTGTCCACACCAAGATTACCAATGGCTGCCTCTTGAACAGCTTCTAAAGCTTTTCCAATCAATTAGAAAATAAAGTTTTGCCTTTTGAGAGATTACAAATATAAACAGGACACTAGAAATGATTTCTGATAATTTTAATTGAAGAGATTGTTTGCTAATCTCTTTGAATTGATGAGAGATGAAGAAGAAGAGAAGGGAGAGGCAGCCAAGGGTGGTGGCACCAAAGAGAATGAGCAGCTTGTTATCATTTTCTTTTCATAGCAACACATTATATAGCGAGGTCACCACTTAAAACCCTTGCCACTTGTCACCTTTTGATTAGCTCTAAGTTTAATTGACCCAATCACATTGTGCCAAGTGTCAAACCTATATTTAATCTTGACTTTGATCATCTTACATGATTAAAAGACATATGGCAAGCTTATGTGTAGTACCATGTGTCACCATCTCATGGTGCCACATGTCACCCTGTGAAATAATCAAAATATTCTTGTGTCTTAATTTTGAGTTCTCAACCCAAAATAATTATTTCTCTTCTTCTAATCAATTTATATCAAATATAAATTAATTAATTAATCTTTATTAATTAATTTCTCATTAATTAAATTCATATTTAAACACTTTAAATATAAATTTAACTTATACTATACATCCAATAACCTAGATTTGGTTTCAAGCCATGCTAGGGACTTTGCAATCTAATTGCAAACCAAACCTATTTAATTAATCAATTAAACTCTTTAATTAATTAATTAAATCATATTTAATTTGGTGATTACTTGTGTATATGTGTGACTTACTAGGCTCATCACTAATTGGCAATAAGACATGATATCAACTCGTAATATCATCAGAACTCTTTCTTACCATAAATAATTTCTCTAAATCATTTTATGCACCTCATAGACCATGGTTAAAACCTAGCATAGCATGCCATGGCCACCCAATTAATAATAAGGTTTACCTTAAATGAACCTATAATCATATGTTACCATGCACTAGAATCTCTCTGTTACAAAATCCCAATTCGAGCTGGAGTCATGGTTTATGTCAAACCCCATTTGCTATGAATATTATGTTCTCTTTTAATTCCAGTTCTTGATTAAAAAGATTTTCTCATCAGAAACTCTTTTCTGATTAAATCTATTTGTCTTGGCCAAGAACTTGAAACATTAAGAACAATTAAATGAACATAGGATTTTATCCCTATTTACTTAGAGGAACAGATTCCATCTTGATCAACACCTGCCTCCATATATAACTAGTAGGAGCCAACACATGCCCATATACCCATACACAGTACAAGTATGAAAGCAGTATCAAACTCAAACCACTTATATACAAGATAATTGTGCTATCTCAAGTCCAAAGATTATATGCATTAATATGATTTATGACAATACATTGACAAGAGTAAACTCCATGTGCTTATCATAAATGTCACTGGTTCGGCCTACTTATCATGTATAAGTGCTTATCATGTTTGTTATATGGCATGAGACTCACCATTCCATCTTATTTACATCTCATATAAATAACTTGGGAACAAATATGATTACAATCTTTCTGGATAAGTCATGTTCTTATTGTTAAGTATCCTCGATTGTGAACCAATTTATGATACTTTGTGCTAGAAATACTGTCACTCATATTCTTAACAACTTAAGAATAGAATTTCTAACAAAATATCAATGGACCTTTTCTATTACACATAAATATATTATGTAAACGGAAAAGTAAAAATGCCTTTTATTAATAAAATATGTACAAGATACATACTAAATGATATGGTCTAGGGCATACTACTAACACTTCTCTCTTTTTCTTATGTCCCTTTTTTTTCTTTGATTTCAATCGCACACTTACACTTTTTTGAGTTTTACACCCTCTCCTCATATTTTTTTTTGCACTTGATATACTATCCTCTATGCATTAGGCTTCTTCAAAAAGGTGAGGTAAGTGTTTAGGCTAGGGGTTAGTCAATAATTGTGGGTAAACATAGAAAAATCATATGGGTAAGAATATAGGCTCAAGTTGGGTGCAAGGGATATATTGTGACTAAGGGTAACTAAAGCTTAATTAAGCTATATCAAAGAATACCTTAATCATCTCTTCATCAAGCATAAGCTAGGATTTCATCTTGATAGGTCCAAGAGACATGTTCTAGAGCTAGTGAGGAATTTTTAGGTTTGCTTGTATTTCAAAAATTTTTCTCCTAATTTTACAAGTTCAATGTGATAGATTAATGGCTATGAAGGGGTTTAACTAGTTTAAATCCAATTAGGTGATTTAGCTTTTCACAAATAGCATATTGAAGCCTTTTTGCCTATCTAGATACATTTATTTCTCAATCCCAAGGAGTCCAATTATTAGCTCCTCAAATTTTGGTTATAATTCTAAGTTAAAAGCCTTTTGAAAAAGTCTAGAATTTTCAAAATTTGTAAAAATTTTCTAGATTTTTGATACACGAGTATAATATGGATATAATTAGGCAGTATTATGAAGTGTGAATGTATAAATACATAAGTGCACTCCCAAACTCAATATTGGCATTGTCCTCAATGGCAAACAGAATAAGCAAAGGTAAACAACATTAAAAATGTACAAAAAGGAGCATGTTATTTATTAAGATAGAGAGCATATGCAAGCAAAACAAAAAGATTAACAATCATGGATCTAGATGCCAAAATTAAGGCCTATACTAGTACTGTATACCAAAAATGGTTTAATCTATGGTCCTATGACTAAAAACTCTCAGAGGGTGAGGAAGGGGCATTTGCATCATGGCATTCTAAGATCATGTCCAACTTGTTATGGGCTTCTTGGAGATTATCTTCCACTGTGCGAAATCGATTCTCAATAATGGTCCCCAATGCTCATATCTAAGAGTCAAATGTGGCCTCCATCCACTAAAGGAAAGCAAGCACAGGGTCTGCAGGGGGTGGTGTGTAGGGAGGAACTCTGGCTAGAGATCCTTGCAAGATAGGGTCTGGTTCCTCCTATTGCAGTTGCGATTGTGCTACACTAGAGGATTCACCTCTTTTTCTCCCTCCCAGTGCTGCTTGTGGGATGACATTCTCTGCAGCATCAATTAAAAGGCACTGGTCTCCCACTAGCTTGCATATCTCCATAGAGATACAAATAGTCTGGTTGATCCGAGAGGCACCAGCGATGGGGCATAAGCGAACATGGGCAGGCACAAACCCAAAGTGGAAGGCAATTGCTATGATTAGGCCACCCACTGCGATGTTCCCCGTGGCTTAGTGGGATATCATTCGAAAGTGGTTTCAGAAGAAATAGCCTGTGCTGCAATGCTAGCCAGTCACCATGCAACATAGGAAGAATAGTTCATTGGCATTTACAATGCACAAACTATTGCCACATCACATGATGATGTGGGCAGCGAATCGGTGCATGTAACGCAGAGTAGGGCTCGCTAACCCATTAGATTTGGATCTACTGGAGTTGTAAATTTCTGAGTTTGGTGCAATGGATCGCCAAAACTCAATACTATTGTAGACCATCTTGTTCTACCAAATCTCTTGGTGTCCACTACTATCAAAGCTAAAAATGGCATTAAACTCATCCACGATCAAGACACGATCAACTGCCAAGAGGTGGAATGTGATCCTCCCCCTATCATCTCTGTCAATGGCCCAAAGGGTGGCCTGGAAACTCCCTAAGAACTCCAAAGTTATGTCCCTATAGGTAGGGTAGTGTAATTGGGCAAAATGGGTCCACCTCATGCTATCAAGAAGGATGTCTACCTTTGCTTTCAACCCTAATCTCTCCAGTAGGTAGTGTCCATGTACTTGGTAGATGAAATCTTGTGGTGATCAAGCCTAGCACATAAATCTTAGTGCTCAGTATTGCAGAAGGGCCAGGCAATAGAGAATTCAGGCTCTGGTGTTTGTTGGGGTTATAGAGCTTATGGTTGGGGTTCTTGTGGTAGGGTTCGGTGAGTTCTTGGGCATTGGGGTGGAGGTTGAGAGGGTGGAGATGGTGAATCACGTCCTCCTCATGATGATGAGCCAACTCTATCTATAGCTCTCTTTGTTAGTGCCCTAGAAGAGGGAAGAATGAAGAGGTTTTTAAGGTTTAGAGAGGGGAATCAAGATGGAAAGGAAAACTTATATTGAAATCTTTGGAAAGAGGGGAATTTATAGGAGTTAAAGGGGTGGGTAACGGTTAAAAGGCATTTAAAGGGGCAAAGATGGCGTTTGGAAGTGTTTTCCCGCCTCTTCAGTGCACTTTCTATGATGTTTTACATGGGCCCATGTATCACTACACGGCCCGACCCATGTAACTTTCTATTTCTCTTGTTCTGTTCTCGAGCAGGTGCATGAGTCGTGTACTATTACACGGGATACCTCGTGTAACTTTTTGCCTATGTTTTCCTGAGTTTCTCTCCTTACACGAGGCCATTTGATGAGGAAAAGAAGCCCGTGTAAGTTTCTGCTCTGGGTTGTCCCAACTTTATTTTCGAGTTTTCTAGTTACACAACTGTGTGTATACACACGGGGTGACCCATGTAACTTTCTGGAGTGCTTATATCTATGAGCTTTCTAGTCCAAATGTTACATGGGGAGTGCACCATTACACAGCCTGACCCATGTAACTTTCTGGGTAAAATTTTCTGTACTCTCCAAAGGTATTTTCTTATTCTAACTCTCTAGAAGGTTATGCTAACTTGTTTTTATGTGAAAAAGTTAAATGTAAGTAGGAGTTAGCAACAAAAATACTCCCCTGTTTTGTGGTTTCCTTTTTTGCGTGAATTAGACTTGGTGATCTCCTCTCCCCTTTTGTGTTCCTCTTATTCTATGTGCAATATGAAGAGTGGTGTACTTACAAAATGAGAAATAACATAAAAAAAAAAATTAAATTGTAAAGAAAATGTAAAAAATCTTGGGTTTCCTCCTAAGTAATGCTTGTTTATAGTCGTTAGCTCAACTGTCCTTTAGCTTTATGCCTAGATTGGACGATTGCCATAGGATTGTGTGAATCCTTTCTCAATTTCTCAATTAGATTGGACGATTGCCATAGGATTGTGTGAATCCTTTCTCAATTGTGTCTCCTGAGAAGTATGGCTTCAATCTCTGCCCATTAACCTTGAAGGCACCAGAGGTTTCGCTCTATACTCCTACTGCTCCATGCGGGAGGATTTGAGTGACCTTGAAGGGTCTGGACCATCCTGACAGCAGCTTTCCTAGGAAGAGCTTTAGCCTTGAGTTAAATAGTAGGGCAAGGTCTCCTTCCTTGATTTCTTTCCTGGTTATACACCTGTCATACCATCTTTTGGTCATGTCCTTAAAGATCTTGGCATTCTCATAGGCAACTTGCCTAATTTCATCCAGTTCATTGAGCTATAGAAGTCTCTTTTCTCCAGCAGCTTTTAAGTCAAAGTTCAAGGTTTGAGTCGCCCAATAGGCCTTGTGTTCAAGCTCGAATGGGAAATGGCATGATTTCCCATAAGCCAAATGAAAGGGGGTTGTTCTAATAGGAGTTTTGTATGCAGCGTGATAGGCCCACAATGCATCATTTAATTTTAAAGACCAATTCTTCCTTGAGTGATTGACAGTTTTCTCAAGGATTTGCTTTAGTTTCCTATTTGAAACTTCCACTTGACCACTGATTTGAGGGTGGTAAGGTATTGCCAATTTGTGAGTCACTCCATATTTCTTTAATAATGCCTCAAATTGCTTATTGTAGAAGTGATTTCTTCCATCACTGATGATTGCCCTTAGGGTGCCACATCTTGTGAAGATGTACTTCTTGAGGAATTTGGTTACCAGTCTGGCATCATTTGTTGGTGTGGCTATTACTTTCAACCATTTTGATACATATTCGACACCAACCAAAATATACTTGTTTCCAAATGAAGATGGGAATGGACCCACGAAGTCTATTCCCCACACATCAAATAACTCTATTTCAAGTATACCGTGCAATGATATTTCATTCCTCTTTAAGAATTTTATCTGCTGTTTTTATTGTGCTAAGATGTCCTCCATAAGATGATGAGTGGCAGTGTTGCAGGATACTCTTTACATCCTCAACTAGTACGCATATTCTTATCAGGCCATCATAACATCTCTTGTACAGCAGAGGTTTCTCCCATGTGTAGTGTCACATCTATTCCCTTGTAAGGCATGACATGTTCCCGTAGCATACCTAATGAATTACCAAACTACACCTACCAATAACCCATCAAATATGTTACAAGGGATTTCAAACAAAATATAGCTTTTTAGCTTATCAATTCTTTTGAGGAAAACTGCATGGTAGTGGTTAAAATTTTAGCAAACCCAAATTTATAACCTATGGAAATCATAAAATAAATCAAGTAAAAGATTTCCCTCAACCCATTTCACAAGCATAATAAGTTTAATTATATTTCAAGTAGACATTCATTAGGGGAAAATAAACTTAATATTTCAAAAGCTATAATTACATAAGTCTCAAAATGAAGTGTAAATATTTATAACTCAAAATGCTTTTTAATACAAACTGCTCAATGTCCATACATCATACATATAGATACAAAATTACATCAAAAGTAAATTATAGGGGTATACCTACTATATATACCCACAGTCAAAACCAAAATATTGCTTTCAAGTCTCTCACTCTGTAGCCTTCTCCTTTCTCTTACCTGCGACAGCATAAATAAGCTATTGCTGAGTATATCGCTCAAAGGTGCATAACTAAAATTTCAAAACTTAGAATAAGGCACAATTTTCAAAACATAACAAATCACAAAAAATGTTCTAAGCCCATGGCAACCATTTATTAAAAGCACATTTCAAATAAGAAATCATGTTTCACAATTCATAGTTCATAACGTATAAGTGTTGCCATCAATAACACACAATTTAGACCATGACACAAAATTTCACGATCAATGTCATGTTGTACACCACGACAAAGCAATCTCAACCTAACTAACTGTTATTAATGAGAGAAGGGCTAGCTAGCTAATGAGTACTCATATAGTCTCACCCCACTAACCGTTATTAATGGGGGGACATAATCATATCAAATATCAAAATCCAAGTAGCCATTACTACTAGGGAGTTCCGAAGGGACTGTCATGCTGACTGTGGTTTCAAAACAATTTTCAAGAGTTTCTAAATCAATAATCACATTTGTAAAATAATAAACATATTCAAATCATCATAAAACTCATAAAGAGATGAAAATACACAAATTTCTCAAATGCAAGAGAAAAGTCATATCTCATTCAAAATAAACTCATTCAAATCAAACTATTCAAATCAATTTATAAGGTTAAAATAAAGAAAAAGTTTAGTTGTGTACAAACCTTCAATATTTCTTCTTTCTCGTTACTTACTTCTCCTTGCCTGTCCTAACTTCTTTTTCTACTAAAAACACACAAATAGAATGCCTCATTACTTATTTCAATTACTGCCAAGTACTCATCACATAAAGGCCTAATGTCTCCTTAAGTTAGATTTGAAATTTCAAAGTGTTTTGAAATTTTTGACAGCTTAGAGCTCTAAGCTTTGAACCCAAATTTTTACCTGGTTTCATTCATAATTTGATGATGTGTTCTTCATGAAAACTATTCATCTAGACTTTAACTTTGTTTTCCTTTTTGAATCTCCTAATTTGGAGTTGTGTAGCTCAAGTTATGACCAAAACAGTTATTACTATTCACATGGGGTTGATTCTGGCAGATTTGGTAACTTAGCTTTGTCCAACAATTTGATTGCATTAAGTTCATAATTTGGCCTTACATTCTTCATATGAAATGTTCTAATATGTTTTAGGTTTCCATCGGTTTAAGAATCACCTAAATCTGAGTTTTCTAGAGAAAGTTATGGCTATGCAAAAATTACTATTCATGTGACTGTTCATGTTCTAGCATATTCATTGACTTAACTTTGGCTAGCAATTTCGTTGGGTTAAGTTCATAATTAGGCTTCAAGTTCTTCATATGAAATGTTCTACTAGGTTTTAGGTTTCCATCAATTTAAGAATCACCTAAATCAGAGTTTTCTAGAGAGAGTTATGGCCTTAAAAATTTTACTGTTTATATAATCAATTTATAGATTTCCAGATTTTGGCAGACTTGGTTACTCAAATTTGCTTAGCAGTTTGATTGGGTTAAGTTCATAATTTGGCCTTAAGGCCTTCATATGAAATGTTCTACTATGTTTTAGGTTTCCATTGGTTCAAGAATCACCTAAATTGGAGTTTCCTAGAGTGAGTTATGATAATTCAAATTTTACTGTTCGCGTGGTCCAACTCTGTCAGGTCCAGAATTTCACTTCCAGGTTCATTTATGGCAGTTTATGGTCATTTTCTGGGCAGGGTATCTTCATGAAAATGCAATCCCTATGTCTTAAGTTTCATTTTCAATTGGTTTCATACCAATTGGAGTTGCGTAGCTCAACTTATGAGTTGCCAAACACATTGGACTCAGTGTGCATAATTTCTGCCCTATGGTTCAATTGTTACTTCCTTCAATTACTCCTATTAACCAACATCAATTCACATTTAACTCACCCCAAATGACCATAATTTAGCATTAATACATCCATAGCACTCATAGCACAAAAATCCCCAATTTTCCAAAATCCTAGTTTGCAATTTCTCCTAATCCATGCCATTCCATTAATTCCTTCCACCAACTAACATCAACCCACATTCAATTCATGCTAAGTACTTATAATTTGACATTACACGCATCAATTTCACTCTCTAGCACCAAAGCCCTAATTTCCCCATGAACCCTAATCTTTCGTAATTCAATTTATGCAAATTTCATGCAATCTCCTTACCCCAATCATGCATACTACTTCAACTAAGCTTGATTTTATCATCAATTACATTAAAATATATCAAATCCTAATTTTTCCCAAATTGGCCAAAACCCTCGTTTAGGTTCCATGCATGATTTCTTTCAATTTCACATGTTATTTCTACTCAAATAAACCTAAATCCAAGTAATATACCTATAATTAAGTTTAAAAGTTACTTACCTCAAGTGACTTTTCCAATCTTCAATGTCTCTTCCAAATCTCTAAATCTTCTTGCTTCAATCCCTAAATCAAGGTTTTCCTTGATGTTTTCTATTGATTAGATAGAAAACCCATGGATAAAAGGTGGGAAATCAAGAGTGGAGGGAGATTATTGATGGTGGAATGAAGAAATGATAGAGAGAGAATGGGGAAGGGTGGCGGCACCAAGGGAGAAGAAGAGGGAAAATAAGTTTTTCTCTTTAGTAAATTTCTATCTTGCCTCTTATATATTTTTCCTAATTTTAGTTTATTTAAATTATAAATTTTAATTGTGTCATGGTGGGGTCATGCTTATGTCATAATGAATTAGACTTTTTTTTGTTTTCATTTATTTTATTTCCTTTACACATTTTTTTTTTTGAATTTACCTCAAAAATTCTTCCTAATTCAATGCCTTAATTTTATTTAATCTAATTGAAATTTTGGTCAAAAATCAATTCTTGAAGTGAATTGACCAAAATGCCACTTATCGGGTTTTAATCCCTCTTTTTTAATATACCCGGTGAGTCCTTATATTTTTGGGTTACTTGAATTTTTATTATGTCTATCTCAATAAATTTTCATTCAATTTTCGGTCCTCAAGGTATCTTTGAATAGTACAAGTCACATACCAAAAATGCTACTATTTAGAGCTCAAAGGTTCGGGGTGTTACATGTAGTATCTTTCATCATGTAGAAATTTCTTCCTTTGCTGGTAGGACATGTTAGGTGGCAAAACCCTGCACACAAGGTAGTTAACAATGTCAGCATACCAAGGGGCTTGGGAGATTGCAAATAAGTTCTCATCTGGATAGCTATCCCCATGTTCTTTTCGCTTGAGCATGGACAGATGGTCGGCTACCATATTTTTAATCCCTTCCTATCTTTGACTTCAAGGTTGAATTCTTGCAGAAGTAGAATCCATTGGATCAACCTCGGTTTTACTTCTTTCTTGTTCAGGAGGTACCTAATGGCAGTATGATTTGTCTAGATGATAACTTTGGAGCCAACCAAGTAAGATCTAAACTTCTCAACTGCAAACACAATAGCTAAGAATTCTTTTTCTGTAGTTGCATAGTTGACTTGTGAATCATCATGTGTTTTACTAGCATAGTACATGGCATGAACTTTCTTATCCTTTCTCTGTCCAAACGTAGTGTCACACCTTACCCCTCTGTAAGGCATAACATGATCCCGTAGAATACCTAATGAACTACCGTACTTCACCTACCGATAACTCATTAAGTGCCCTATAAGAGATTTTAAAAGAATTTTCTTACTTTCATAAGTGGTGAGCATTTTCTACTAGGTATTAAAACATTTAATTAGAGTTTGAAAACTAGTTAAAATTTTTGTTCCATTTTATTTTTCCGCAAATTTTATAAAAATTTCGGCAGAGTGCCGTCTGTATTTTGAGAAAACAGTTCTTCAAATACCTGTAAAAAGTACTTTCAAAGATTTATCTTAACAATTTCATCAATTCAACATCCATCCCAACCAATTTCAACATCATTTCTCAATTTCCAAAATTCAACATCATCAAAATACTATAATTCAATTTCATTCAAATTAAAGCAAAATATTTCCATTCATATTTCAATAAAGATAAAACAATTTAGATACATCATTCTAAAAATTTACATTAGGAAAAATCTAAACCAAAATTTATTACAAGCTTTATACAACTGCTCATGACCATTTCCTACATTTACATACATTACATACATCTAAATAATTTTTACAATCAGAGTATAAAATATACCCTATAAACTTCAGAGTAGGTAGCTCCTCTATCCTCAGCAGCTCACTCTGCTGCTCTTTTAGTCTCTATATCTGCGATAGCAATAACAGCCATCGCTGAGTACTAGGACTCAGTGATGCACAACATACTAAAATAATCTTTATGCGGAATTTAAATCATATTTATTCAAAAATTAAACTGAACATGAAATATAAATTCAAAACATGATTTATAAGATTTTAATCCAAACAATTTCATTTTAAAAGTCTCAAAACAAATTTCATAAAAACACACATAGTTATATCATGCCATTCAAAACAAATATCATCTCAGTAGCTAGAAGTTAAGGAGAAGTCATAACACAAGGCTAGCTAGCTCAAATATATGGGAACCCATTCTTTTTCTTCTTCTACTGGCACACACCTCAACACTTTAGCCAGAGAAGGAATCAAAATGCAAAACTGATTTCCCCCCACTAGTCATGCTAGTGAGGTATTCAAATATATGGTCATGACACTGTGGTTTCAAAACTATCTTAATAATTTATCAAACATTTATTGCCATTTCAAACACATACAAGTAAACTTTCAACAATTTAAGTCACAATTTAATGTCACAATTTATTCAAAACAATTTGCAAAAGAAAATTTACAGAAAATTTTATATTGTGCACAAACTTTATACGAGTCGTCTCTTGGCCTTGACTCGATCCCTCGGGTTCTTTCCCGATATTCTTTTCCACTGAAACACACAATTTCACAGTGTTTCAGTATCATAACTTATTATAAATCCAAAACTAAATTCGAATTTACTTATACCTAGCTTTAATATGCTAAACTTGACATTATTTAAAATTTGTGTTTCGGGGTTACTATTCATGAGACTATTCAAGTCAATTTGTTGACTTTCTAAGGCTTAATAGGTATGGGAATTCTAATTTCACCCACATCCCACATTTTGATTTCCTAATTTGTTGGTTTTGGTTGTTTTCTCAAAACCTAAGTCCTTTAGGCAAAATTGCAAATTTTCAGTTTTGGTGTCCTATGTTGCACAGTACCATTGGTCATGTTGCTGTTAGAATTTGGCTAAGTTTTCTTCATAGAAATTGTTACTTATTTTCTATTGTCTTAACTTTATTCTCCTTTTTGAATCACTCCAATTGGAGTTTTGTAGCTCAAGTTATAGCCATTTGAATCATGGCTGCCAGTTTGGTTTAAACCAGATTTTCTGGGCAAATTCTGGGTTCTGGTAGTTTTAGGTCACAAAATTTGGGTGACTAAATGACTTGGTTAAGGGCATAATTTGGGTTTGTATTCTTCATGAAAGTTTTAGGTCTATATCTCAGCTTTATTCAGGTCATTTGGACCTGCATAGCCCAAGTTATGGCAAATGAAAAAACACTGTTCATTTGGTCATTTTTGTACAGGGCAGAATACCTAAGTCCGGATTTGGTAAATTTGTTCACTAGGTTTTAGTCACTTTCTGGGCATGATTCCTAAATGAAAAATGTGCCATTTTGTGTCTAGTTTCATTTCCAATTAGCCTCACACCAATTGGGTTGGTAAATTTTCAGTTTTGGTCCTTGAAAGGGACCTTGGTCTTGCTGCCTGCAGCATGTCCCTAAGCAATCCGAATTTAAACCTAATTCTAACACTTCCAACATACCTCAATTGGTCACATATGACCATTTTTTAGCTCAAACAAAGTCAAACACACCATTTGACCATTTCTCCAATTTTTTTCTTCCAAAACCCTAGGTCCAAACCCTAACTCACATAATTTGTTACATTTAACCAATTCAACACATATACACATACTTCCTCAACTCAATCAAACTTAGATACACTTTTAATTCAATCAAAACACATGCATACTCATATCAAACCCTAGCAAGCTGAAATTACCCAAGTCCTCTAATACTTGTTTTCATTTTATTTTATGTTTATTTCTAAGTTCATTAAGCTAAAAATACAAGGATTAAACCAAAAGTTTCAAGTTTAGATCACTAACCTTAGTGTAGAATTTTCTTTCCTCTTCAACTTCCTCCTTTCTTCTTTCTTTCTTTTGAATCTTCTTTTCTAATTGCCCAAACAAAAATTTAGTTATGGTAGGATAATTTTATATGGTGGGATTTTCTTATCTTCAAGCTCAAAGATGAGCTTTAATGGAGTTTTGGTGAGGGAGAGGGTGAGAGAGAAGGCTCACGGCAAACTTGAAGAATATGACACTTTTTGATTTTTTTTTCTTTCTTTTATAAATTTGTATCCTTATGGAAGACCACAATTATCCAAAATTAATTTTTTTAATTATAATGTTTATTGCATCATGCATTATGTCATCACTTTTCACTTTTCCTTTTTTTCTCTTTTATTTATTTATTTTTTCATTAGTTCTTTAATTTAATTCCCGATTCCAAAATTTTCTTTTCTTTGATTTTATTTGACAGTTAGGTCAGGAGTCGGCTCTAGGGGTCAATTGACCAAATTGCCCCTCGCCGGTTCTACCCGGTTTGTAAATAATTTAATATTTCTTCTGGATCCCTGACCTAATTATTTGGCTGACTTAACATTTCTTTTTCGTAATTTTCTCTTTTCCACTGTGTTCGCAATAGTCCTGAGGACCACAGCGTCACATTTTACAGTTCGAAATTTGAGTTTAAATCGACCTCGCAGTCCTTCCCGAGAAGGTCACTCATCGCTGTGACTCTTGGCTCATTTAACTTCTTATGTTCTGTTTTTCTTATTTATACTTAACTAATTGTCAATTACTAATTATTTGTGTTCAAGGCTTATCTAGTTGTCTTAAGTGTGGTTCTAATCCCCTAAATTATTTGGACCGACATTGGTCACTGGAATAGTGAAATATACTAGGCTATGCAAATAGGGATGTTACAATTCTCCCCCCCTTAAAATAAATTGTCTCAAAATTTTACCTGGTATCAGTCTCTAAACAGTTGTGGGTGCTGTCTCCTCATGTCCTCCTTTCATTCCCAAGTAGCTTCTTAGCCTGAATGATGGTTCCACAACACTTTCACCAATGGTATCTGCTTGTTCCGTAGCTGCTTCACCTCATAAGCCAGAATCTCTATGGGTTCTTCTTCATATGTGAGGTCTGGATTCACTTCAATTTCTCCCACTGGTAGTACATGAGATGGGTTTGATCTATACCTCCTCAACATAGACACATGGAAGACATTATGTATCTTCTCTAACTTTGGAAGTAGTGCCCAACGATATGCCAAAGGACCTCATATGGCCCAATGAAATGAGGACTCAGTTTCCCCTTTCTGCCAAATCTCATAAGGAAACCTTGAGGAATACTTTCTCACCCACTGTATACTCAATATCTCTTCTCTTCAAATCAATATAGGACTTCTGATGGTCTAATGCAGTCTTAAGTTGATCTTTGATCATCCTGATCTTCTCCTCGGTCTGCTGAACAATTTCGAGCCCAATTATCTTTCTTACACCTACTTCATCCCAACACAGGGGAGTTCTGCACTTTCTGCCATACAAAGCTTCATATGGAGGCATCCCAATGCTTGATTGGTAGCTTTTATTGTAAGCAAACTCAATCAAAGGCAAGTGTGTATCCCAACTGCCCTCAAATTCAATCACACAAGCTCGTAGCATGTCCTCTAAGATCTGAATTACCCTTTTAGACTGGCCATCTATCTGTGGGTGGAATGCCGTACTGAAGTTCAATCTAGTTCCTAGGGCTCTCTGAAGACTACCCCAGAATCTAGAAGTGAACCTAGGATCTCTGTCTGATACGATAGATATTAGCACTCCATGCAGCCTTACTATCTCATCAATGTACAACTTGGCAAATCTTTCTAAACTATAGTCCATTCGGACTGGCAGAAAATGAGTAGACTTGGTTAGTCTGTCAACAATGACCCATACTACATCATGACTCGTCTGTTTCCTCGGAAGTCTCATCACAAAATCCATTGTTATTCTCTCATATTTCCATTCCGATACTAGTAGTGGATGTAAGAAACTAGCTGGTACTTGATGCTCTGCCTTCACTTACTGACAAGTTAGGCATTTGGAAACAAATTCTGCCACATCTCTTTTCATACCCATCCACCAGTAATGCTCCTCTAACCCTTTATATATTTTTGTGCCACCAGGGTGCATAGCAAAAGAAGACTCATGTGCTTCTTTTAAAATGATCTGCCTCAAATCAACATCATTAGGAACACACATTCTGCTCTGGTGTAGTAATAGACCATCATCTCTAATTGAGAACTCAGGTTTCTTGCCCTGTCGGACTTCTTCTAATAGCTTCTGATACTTCTGATCATTCTGAGCAGCCCTTCTGATCTGATCAATCAACACTGGTTGTACATGCCATGCAACTGCTGTCTGTCCCTCATCATTAATCTCTAAGCTGGCATGTAATGATCTCAGCTCATGTACCATAGACAAAGGAGTAACCCATAGACTTGCCATAGTCTTGCAACTTAAGGCATCAGCCACAATATTAGCTTTCCCTGGCTGATTGTCTATCATACAATCATAGTCTTTTATCAACTCTAACCATCTCCTCTGTCTCAAATTTAACTCTTTCTAAGTGCCCAGATACTTCAAACTCTTATGATCTGTATAAATATAGCATTTCTTGTAACACCCCTAAGTTCGGTAGTGAGTTCTACTGTTCCTGTGAACAGTGTTGTCCGGACAGCTAGGATGCCTAGAACTACACTTCGTTATGATTGAGGAGACATAAAATAATGAAATACAAGAAAAGAAAATACAAGATAAATAAAGGAAAAATAATAGCAAAGAAATGTAACCAAGTTAAGCGAGCCGAGAACCATAGCGATGGGTGACCGCACCGGGAAGTCACGGCGTGGACCGTTGACTAGCCTCGGATCATGGGAACCACGGAAAATATTTTTAGGACTCAAATAAATATTTATTGAAGTATAAATATCATTAAAAATATCAAAGAAAAATTAAATAATTAGTACAAGGAAAAGTGAGAAGTAGAAAAACGGACAAAACCCGGTGTTACCAAAAAATCGGGAATGCAACCCGAACAAGGGCATTGTGGTCATTTGACACCCCGAGTTGTCTTTTGGCCTAAATTTCCATTAAAAATAAATAATATTACACTTGGAAAATATAATGAAAAATTAATTTAGGGGTACCTAATGTAAATAGTAAAAATGGAGAGTAAATTGACTAATTATCACATTTAAACATATAAAATAATTTATATTTGGTGAGTGGAGCACTATAGATTAAATTTAATCTTAAGTGGGCAGATTGCTCCACTAAACACTTCATCTTCAACATTAAGAATCACCATTGCCGAATGAAGCTTGAGAAACCTCCCATGGCCGCCCCATTTGCATAGCTTCTTACACCCATTTCAAGCTACACTTTCTTTACTTGTCTTCATTAAAGTTTATCCCCACATCACAAGGAAGAGTTTGATAGCAATTTCAAGAAGTTTTGGTGAAGATTTAAGAAGTCTCATCCATAGGTAAGTTTGAGTTTTTAATTGTTGCTTTGTTAAAGTTTGTAAGGATGTTATGGGTGTTTGATTTATGAAAAAATTTTTGAGGTTTGATGTTGAATGGGAATGTGTACTTTTGGCAGCCATGGAAACACCTTGAAGGCAGTTTATTTTTGCTTGTAAATGGTGAATTAAATGATTGATTAAATGTATATTGTGTAGGAAATTGTTTGGGTGATGTATACTTAGTATATGTAAATGTGAAATGAAATTTAAAGTTATAAGTAAATGTGAAATGAAATTTAAAGCTTGGAAATTAATGGAATGTAAATGTACCATTGTGGCAATTTGTTAACTCTTGAGGAATGCTGGAATTCATGCTTGGTTTACGAAATAATGGTGTTGAATTGTGATACTAGTTATGGCAGTTTGAGTGCATGTATAATGGTGTGAAGTTGGACATGTAAATGAGCATGAATTGGTGATTGAATTGTTGTAAATTGAGTTGGACAAATTCTGCACTTATTGGTGCACATTGAATGTAATTGTAAGCTGCCAAAATGACCTATAATATGTTGTGAATTATGTTTAGGTTATGGTACAAACCAGATTGGGTAAGAATGTGTGAATTGGTAAAGGCTAAAAGTGAGCTTTGATGAGTAATAAAGAAAGTGCAATAGGGCAGTATGCATTATGGCCTATAACTTTAAGTGTGTGGCTCCAATTGGTATGAGACCAATTGGAGGTGAAACTAGGCACAAAATATGCCAACTTTCATGAAGGAAGCTTGCCAAAATTCTGCTTGCAAGGTAGCTTGAAAAATGACCAAATCCGGATTAAGTGCAATTGAGGCCTGAAAATTGACCATTTGGGCAGCAGTTAGTGTTTAGGCCATAACTCACTCAAAATAGGTCCAATTGACCTGACATTTTGACCATGAATAGTTAAGACCCATATCTACAAGTCTTATGAAGACACCAAAGCCCAGAAATGACCATAAGCAAGTCAAACAGCTTGCATAGTTCGGGTCCAAAAACTGGCTGAACCAAAATTGACCTAAAATGACCTAAAGTGACCAATTTTGATGCAATTTGACCAGCAATAGTAAAATGACCATAACTTGGTCTACATAACTCAGAAAGACCTGAAATTTTGCCCCACGTGCAATAAGACATAGATCTACAAGTTTGTAGTGTTGACTGAAACCTGAAAATCAAGGAAACTAGGTCGTCCGGCTAGGTCAAACTAGTATCCTGGAATCCAGCAAATTGCAAGAAAATGCAAGATACATGGAAATGAACTTGGTAATATGTACCAACCCTAAAAGACTATCGAATGTGACATATTAGTAACATTAAAACCTAAATTAGCTAGAACGCATCAAGGGTCGACATATTATGTTGACTAGGCAAATAATAGAATTCAGTGAATTAATTATCAAGCATTATCATTAGAGACAGTTTAATTAAGTACTGAAACACTTCAAATTGTGTTTCTCAGTTAGCAAAGACTCAGGGAAAGGGAAGGAAACACTGAGTCAAGGCCAGGAGACAGTTATCAGAGGTTTGTGCACAACTAGTTTTCAACTGATTTTACTCTGAATAATATTTCATATGATTAATTATATGTTATTGTTTTAAATTGTGTTTGTGCACAACAGTTATTTCTTTTGAATTTTTCAATTGAAATAAATTATGACTATTATTGTTTTTAATTATGGAAATGTGTTTGAATGGATACTTATTGCTTGAAAAGCAATGTAAATGGTTTGAAACTGTGGAAAAAATTATTTAGTGTGATTTGTGAAAAATGAAGTTACTTATGAATTGTGTTGCCATTTTGTGAATGAAATTATGACTTTGGAAATTTATTGGATTCTCACGAATCATTTGAATAAAATGTTTGGAATTGATTTTGTATTTACACTTAGCATGACAGTATCGTATCATTCCTTCTCCATTTACGGGGTTGTGATCGTTTATTTTCCTTCTCCATTTATGGAGTCGTGATCGTTTATTTTTCTCCCTCTCTGGTTTACCAGTTGAGTTGATCAGATGATTACTCATTATATAGCTAGCTCCCTTCCTCATTGATTTCGATTAGTGGGGTTGTGATTGCTTTGTCGTGGTGTACAATGCGGCATTGATCGAAAATTTTGTGTCATGGCTTAAGTTGTCAATGAATTGGCAACACTGTATTCTTAAATTATTCGACTAAATTGTGTTATTATGAGCTTTGATAATTTGTGAAATGGAGTTTAAATTCTTATCGACATTCACTGTCTTTTGAATTTAACTACGTTTTGATTACTGAGATTTATTGTGATATTGTGTTAAATTCGTTAAGACATTCATTGTCTTGAATTTAACTATGGTTTTACGTATCCATCATTTATATGATTTATGAACTGTGATTTAAAGTTGTATTTGGTTAATGTTGTGCACCACTGAGACATTGTCTCAGCGATAGCTTTTCATTGCCGCAGTAGACGACAGATGAGCGTGAGACTAGGCTGCTAGTACATCCAGCGAGAGATTATCGGGTATAATGAGTATACCACATTTTGCATTTTGTACTGTAATGTATGACCACTGTATGTACATAGTGTTCTTGATTTTGAGTAGTTATAAATTAAAATTGTACATTGAAGTTGTAAAGTAAATTATGAGTTATTTTGGCTTGTAAAATTTGTATTGTATTTCTTTTATCTCAGTCTTTGAAAAATTATTGTGGATTTGAGTTGAAAAACATATTGTGTTGAATTATGTTGGAGTTTGAGATTGAGAAATATATTTGAAGTGCTTTTCTGAGGTTTTTCAAGAACTGTTTTATTCAAAATACAGAGGGCACTCCGCCAAAATTTTTACAGAAATTCCTAATAATTCAAATGTGTTTTCTCTTTCACTTAAGTTCAAAAAATTTTTTAACACCTGTAAATAGTGCTCACCACTGTAAAAAGAAGTAAGAAAAGTTTTAAAATCCCTTGTAGTGTATTTAATGGGTTATCAATAGACGAAGTTGGTAATTCATTAGGTATACTACAGGATCATGTTATGCCTTACAGAGGGGTCGGGTGTGACATGTTTTTGTGGTATCAGAGCAAAGTTTTTAAATTCTATTTTCACCTGTTACTTGAATATTTTTTTTCTTCATTGTACAACTGCTTAATATCATTGTTTGATACATACAGTACATTACATTATAAATATGCACTAACGGGAGGAAATCTCCTTATGTTAATTGTTCGGGAGGTCTAAGATCCTTGAATTGACTATGGAAGAGGGTGATCGTTCAGTTGATCAATCGATAGAGGCTAAGGTACAAGTTGAGGCCCAGCTCCACAAAGTGTCGAAGGCCTGACTGTACCAGTTTTACCGGTACAAATTACTGCATAAATGGCCCAGCAAATGGCTACTTTCTTTCAACAAATGGCTAATAATCTGTTAGCTTAAGCTCAAGTACAGGCCCAACCCCCACAAGGGCAACATGAAATAGAGAAGAGGGAGAAACCTATGGGTCAGAGCTCAAGCAGTAATTTGAGAAAGAGAAAAGAATTTGAGGAGCCCCGAGCTCAGGGATATAACAGAGGTGGATCATCAAAGCAGAGACCACCAAAGTCCAGTCGTCGAACAACTAGAAGTTCCTACCCTCCCTGCCAATGTGAAACTTGTGGAAGATATCATGGTGGGATATGCTATAAGGCTATTAGAGCCTGTTATAACTGTGGAGGCACAGGACACTTTGCCAAGGACTGCACCAGTAGTCGCAGAGTTGGACCACCTCCTATTATTGCAGAAGGGTCAGTTCAGAGCCCTATCACTAGAAGCTCACAACCACCCAGTAGAGGCAGAGGCAGGGGTAGAGGTAGCCCAGCAGGCAGCCAAAGCACAGTGAAACAGTCAGAGCAAGACAGTGCTCCAGTTAGAATCTATGCAATGAGACAAAGAGAAGAGGCCGAGACATTTGATGTTGTGGCTGGTACCTTCTCAACTTTTAACCAAGATGTGTTTGTGTTATTTGATCCGGGTTCTACCCATTCTTATGTGTGTGCTAGCATCATTGATTGCATTGTTGTTCCATGTACAAAAATGGACCTTGAGGTGCTAGTAACAAGTTCGCTAGGATAGGAGGTCAGGGTTAATAAAATGTATAGAGATTGTCCTTTGGTGATCCAAGGACACACTTTTCTATCTGATTTCATTGAAACGCCCTTTAGAGATTATGATATTATCTTGGGCATGGATTGGTTAGACTGTAGGCTGAAGACAGTCACTTTTGGTCTCCCTCAGTACAGTGATGTGGTAATACATGGGAAGAGGCAGCTATTGCCATCAAACGTCATTTCGGCTGCAATAGCTAGAAAAATGATTAGAAAGGGGTGTGAAGCATACTTGGCACATGTGGTAGACACCCAAGTGGGGAGTCCTGCATTGAGGGACATCCCTACAGTATATGACTTTCCAGACGTGTTTCCTGATGAATTGCTAGGATTACCTCCAGAAAGAGAGGTGTAGTTTGAAATTAATGTTATGCCTGGTGTGGATCCAATCTCCATAACACCATATAGAATGGCACTCTTTGTTTATGTATTGTTTGACCTGGAGTCTGAATACTTTTATGTTAGCGTTAGAACTATATGTTCTGTTGTTATTCCTTTACAGGGGAATAAATTTTGATGCATTAGTGATTAGTCCTTTAAGATAAGGATTGTGATAATAAGTGAAATTAGTTTTGAAAGAGTTTATCGGCGAAAAGTATTTTCTGACACACCATAAATTATAAAGCTAATTGGCGAGCCTAGTTAATGTAAGGCAAGAGGACGTAAAAGTAAGATGCAGTAATGGAATTGCTCTAGATGAGGGCAAGGATGTTACTGTTAGTAATTGCTAATGGATATTGTAATCAGAATAAGTTTGGATATCAGTGAATTCGAAAAGGATAAAAGATAGGAAAGTCTGATCTATTAGAATGTATCGTAGTAACTATGCAATGTTCTTGATGTTTATACTGTAAGCTGCAGATTACAGTACTAACTTGAGATTATTGTGTAGAGCTACGTACTACCCGATAGTACACCTAGATGAGAATAGTTGCCAACGGCATCTGTTTTGGTATAGTTATGCCAGGACAGAATTTAATTTTAGAAATAAGTTTGAAAATCCTACTTAGGGATCTAAAACTCAAAAGTTAGAATATCGAAAGGTTATAGTTCAGTACAAAAAGAAGTAAGTTATAGAATATTGACAGATAAAAAGAGTTATGGAAGTAAAAATTCGAACAGTTGGTTCAGATATAACAAAGAAATGTTACGAATGTGAGGAAGACTATGGACTAGAATGGTCAGAGGACCAATGACTAGATAAATGATTCTAACATAACCTCAAGGGTCATTCAAGAAGGAACATGAACCGAAATATTAGACAGCACAATAGTAAGAGGAGATTGGTGTTATCCAAACAAATTAAACGTTGTATTAGATTTTTAAAAGTCTTATACAAATTTGAGGAACAGAAGATTATACAATCATATAGAAAGGAGAAAATAAACGTATGACTATTGTAAGATGGCTATTGGGTAAAATTTCACAGACGAAATTTATTTAAGGTGGGGAAAATTGTAACACCCCTAAGTTCGGTAGTGCGTTCTACTGTTCCTGTAACCAGTGTTGTCCGGACAGCTAGGATGCCTAGAACTACACTTCATTATGATTGAGGAGACATAAAATAATGAAACACAAGAAAAGAAAATACAAGAAAAACAAAGGAAAAATAATAGCAAAGAAATGTAACCAAGTTAAGCGAGCCGAGAACCCTCGCGATGGGTGATCAGACTTGGAAGTCACGGCGTGGACCGTTGACTAATACGGACTACGGGAACCACTGGAAAATATTTTAGGACTCAAATAAATATTTATTGAAGTATAAATATCATTAGAAATATCAAAGAAAAATTAAATAATTAGTACAAGGAAAAGTGAGAAATCGAAAAACGGACAAAATCCGGTGTTACTGAAAAATTGGGAATGCAACCCAAACAAGGGCATTGTGGTCATTTGACATCCCGAGTTGTCTTTTGGCCTAAATGTCCATTAAAAATAAATAATATTACACTTGAAAAATATAATGAAAAGTTAATTTAGGGGTACCTAATGTAAATAGTAAAAAAGGAGAGTAAATTGACTAATTATCATATTTAAACATATAAAATAATTTATATTTGGTGAGTGGAGCACTATAGATTAAATTTAATCTTAAGTGGGCAGATTGCTCCACTAAACACTTCATCTTCAACATTAAGAATCACCATTGCCGAATGAAGCTTGAGAAACCTCCCATGGCCGCCCCATTTGCATCGCTTCTTACACCCATTTCAAGCTACACTTTCTTTACTTGTCTTCATTAAAGTTTATCCCCACATCACAAGGAAGAGTTTGATAGCAATTTCAAGAAGTTTTGGTGAAGATTTAAGAAGTCTCATCCATAGGTAAGTTTGAGTTTTTTATTGTTGCTTTGTTAAAGTTTGTAAGGATGTTATGGGTGTTTGATTTATGAAAAATTTTTTGAGGTTTGATGTTGAATGGGAATGTGTACTTTTGGCAGCCATGGAAACACCTTGAAGGTAGTTTATTTGTGCTTGTAAATGGTGAATTAAATGATTGATTAAATGTATATTGTGTAGGAAATTGTTTGGGTGATGTATACTTAGTATATGTAAATGTGAAATGAAATTTAAAGCTTGGAAATTAATGGAATGTAAATGTACCATTGTGGCAGTTTGTTAACTCTTGAGGAATGCTGGAATTCATGCTTGGTTTATGAAATAATGGTGTTGAATTGTGATAGTGGTTATGGCAGTTTGAGTGCATGTATGATGGTGTGAAGTTGGACATGTAAATGAGCATGAATTGGTGATTGAATTGTTGTAAATTGAGTTGGACAAATTCTGCACTTATTGGTGCACATTGAATGTAATTGTAAGCTGCCAAAATGACCTATAATATGTTTTGAATTATGTTTAGGTTATGGTACAAACCAGATTGGGTAAGAATGTGTGAATTGGTAAATGCTAAAAGTGAGCTTTGATGAGTAATAAAGAAAGTGCAATAGGGCAGTATGCATTTTGGCCTATAACTTTAAGTGTGTGGCTCCAATTGGTATGAGACCAATTAGAGGTGAAACTAGGCACAAAATATGCCAACTTTCATGAAGGAAGCTTGCCAAAATTCTGCTTGCAAGGTAGCTTGAAAAATGACCAAATCCGGATTAAGTGCAATTGAGGCCTGAAAATTGACCATTTGGGCAGCAGTTAGTGTTTAGGCCATAACTCACTCAAAACAGGTCCAATTGACCTGAAATTTTGCCCATGAATAGTTAAGACCCATATCTACAAGTTTATGAAGACACCAAAGCCCAGAAATGACCATAAGCATGTCAAACAGCTTGCACAAGTTCAGGTCCAAAAACTGGCCGAACCAAAATTAACCTAAAATGACCTAAAGTGACCAATTTTGATGCAATTTGACCAGCAATAGTAAAATGACCATAACTTGGTCTACATAACTCAGAATGACCTGAAATTTTGCCCCGCGTGCAATAAGACATAAATCTACAAGTTTGTAGTTTTGACCGAAACCTGAAAACTGAGGGAACTAGGTCGTCCAGCTAGGTCAAACTAGTATCCTGGAATCCAACAAATTGCAAGAAAATGCAAGATACATGGAAATGAACTTGGTAACATGTACCAACCCTAAAAGACTATCGAATGTGACATATTAGTAACATTAAAACCTAAATTAGCTAGAACACATCGAGGGTCGACATATTAGGTTGACTAAGCAAATAATAGAATTCAGTGAATTAATTATCAAGCATTATCATTAGAGACAGTTTAATTAAGTACTGAAACACTTCAAATTGTGTTTCTCAGTTAGCAAAGACTCAGGGAAAGGGAAGGAAACACTGAGTCAAGGCCAGGAGACAGTTATCAGAGGTTTGTGCACAACTAGTTTTCAACTGATTTTACTCTGAATAATATTTCATATGATTAATTGTATGTTATTATTTTAAATTGTGTTTGTGCACAACAGTTATTTCTTTTGAATTTTTCAATTGAAATAAATTATGACTATTTGTATATTATTGTTTTTAATTATGGAAATATGTTTGAATGGATACTTATTGCTTGAAAAGCAATGTAAATGGTTTGAAACTGTGGGAAAAATTATTTAGTGTGATTTGTGAAAAATGAAGTTACTTATGAATTGTGTTGCCATTTTGTGAATGAAATTATGACTTTGGAAATTTATTGGATTCTCACGAATCATTTGAATAAAATGTTTGGAATTGATTTTGTGTTCACACTTAGCATGAAAGTATCGTATCATTCCTTCTCCATTTACGGGGTTGTGATCGTTTATTTTCCTTCTCCATTTATGGAGTCGTGACCGTTTATTTTTCTCCCTCTCTGGTTTACTTGTTGAGGTGATCAGATGAGTACTCATTATATAGCTAGCTCCCTTCCTCATTGATTTCGATTAGTGGGGTTGTGATTGCTTTGTCATGGTGTACAACGCGGCATTGATCGGAAATTTTGTGTCATGGCTTAAGTTGTGAATGAATTGGCAACACTGTATTCTTAAATTATTCGACTAAATTGTTTTATTATGAGCTTTGATAATTTGTGAAATGGAGTTTAAATTCTTATCGACATTCACTGTCTTTTGAATTTAACTACGTTTTGATTACTGAGATTTATTGTGATATTGTGTTAAATTCCTTATGACATTCATTATCTTGAATTTAACTATGGTTTTACGTATCCATCATTTATATGATATATGAACTGTGATTTAAAGTTGTATTTGGTTAATGTTGTGCACCACTGAGACATTGTCTCAGCGATAGCTTTCATTCTTTGTCGCGCAGTAGACAGACAGACAGGGCAGCAGACTAGGCTGCTAATACATCCAGCGAGAGATTATCGGGTATAATGAGTATATCACATTTTGCATTTTGTACTGTAATGTATGACCACTGTATGTACATAGTATTCTTGGTTTTGAGTAGTTGTAAATTAAAATTATACATTGAAGTTGTAAAGTAAATTATGAGTTATTTTGGCTTGTAAAATTTGTATTGTATTTCTTTTATCTCAGTCTTTGAAAAATTATTATGGATTTGAGTTGAAAAACATATTGTGTTGAATTATGTTGGAGTTTGAGATTGAGAAATATATTTGAAGTGCTTTTTACAGGTTTTCTGAAGAACTGTTTTATTCAAAATACAGAGGGCACTCCGCCAAAATTTTTACAGAAATTCCTAATAATTCAAATTTGTTTTCTCTTTCACTTAAGTTCAAAAAAATTTTTAACACCTGTAAATAGTGCTCACCACTGTAAAAAGAAGTAAGAAAAGTTTTAAAATCCCTTATAGTGTATTTAATGGGTTATCAGTAGACGAAGTTGGTAATTCATTAGGTATACTATGGGATCATGTTATGCCTTACAGAGGGGTAGGGTGTGACATTTCTCCCCATACAAATAGTGTCTCCAGATCTTAAGAGCAAATACAATAGCTACAAGCTCCAAGTCATGTGTTGGATAATTCCTCTCATGCGGTTTCAGCTGGCGTGATGCATAGGCAATGACATTTCGATCTTGCATCAATACACAGCCTAACCCATTGTGAGAAGCATCACTGTATACTATGTATTCTTTACCTGGAGTAGGTAAAGTCAGGACTGGAGCCTCAGTCAAACACCTCTTCAATTCATAAAAACTCTGTTAGCCTTTATCCATCCACTGAAATTTCACATCTTTTTGAAGTAATTTGGTCGATGGAGATGCCAACATGGAAAATCCCTTCACAAAATGACGGTAATATCTTGTTAAACCCAAAAAACTGTGAATCTCCGTGATATTTCTGGGTGGCCTCCAATTAAAGATAGCTTTTATCTTGCTAGGATCTACCTTGATGCCCTCTACTAATACTACATGCCCCAAGAAGGATATTTCCTTCAGCCAAAATTCACACTTCGACAATTTAGCGTATAGCTGTTTCTCCTTCAAAGTCTGCAGTACAATCCGCAGATGTCTATCATGCTCTTATGCACTCCTCGAATAGACCAATATATCATCTATGAATACCACAACAAACTGATCGAGGTATGGTCTGAAGATAGTGTTCATTAGATCCATAAAAGCAGCTGGAGCATTAGTTAACCCGAATGGCATGACCAAGAACTCATAATGGCCATAGCAGGTTCTGAAGGCAGTTTTAGGAATACTCTGCTCTTGTACTTTCAGCTGATAATAACCTGATCTCAAGTCAATTTTGGAGAATAAAGTTGCACCCCTCAACTGATCAAACAAGTCATCAATGTGGGGCAATGGATATCTATTCTTTATTGTCACCTTATTCAACTGCCGATAGTCAATGCATAAGTGGAGAGTGCCATCCTTCTTCTTAACAAACAACACTGGTGCTCCCCAAGGTGACACACTAGGAAGGATAAAGCCCTTATCAAGCAGCTCTTGCAACTGCACTTTCAACTCTTTCAATTCTGCAGGTACCATTCTATATGATGTTATGGAGATTGGGTCCACACTAGGCATAACATTAATCTCAAACCGCACTTCTCTTTCTGGAGATAATCCCAGCAATTCATCAGGAAACACATCCGGAAAGTCACATACTGTAGGGATGTCCCTCATTGCTGGGGTCCCTACTTGGGTGTCTATTACATGTGCCAAGTATGCTTCACACCCCTTTTTGATCATTCTTCTGGCTAGTGCAGCCGAAATGATGTTTGATGGCAGTAAATGCCTCTCCCCATGTATTACCACATCACCATACAGAGGGAGACCAAAAGTGACTATCTTCAGTCTACAGTCAATCATGGCATGATGCCTGGCTAACCAGTCCATGCCCAAGATAATATTATAATCTCTGGAGGGCATTTCAATCAAATTTGACAGAAAAACATGTCCTTGGATCACCAAAGGACAGTCTCTATAATTCTGTTGACCCAAACCTCTTGTCCTAATGGACTAGTTACTAGCACTTCAAAACCTATTTTTTCACACGGAACAGCAAGTGAACTGACTATGCTAGCACTAACATATGAGTGGGTTGAACCCGGATTAAACAACACAAATACTTCTTGATTAGAGATAGAGAATGTACCAGCCATAATGTCAGAAGTCTCAGCCTCTTCTCGCTATCTCATCGTATAAACCTTGGCTGAAGCACTTTCTTGTGCTGACTGACCAACAGTACCCTGACTGCCAGAAGCAGTGCCTCTAACTCTGCCTCTTCCTCTGCCAACTGGTTGTAAACCTCTAGGAGCAGGACTCTGAATAGATCCTTCTGCAGTAGTAGGAGCTGGATCAAATCTAGGAGTACTAGTGCAATCTTTTGCAATATGACCCTTGCCTCCACAATTAAAACAGGCTCCTGTTGCCCAATAGCATTCTCCCCCATAAATCTTGCCACAAGTCTCATAGGGGCAGGGAGGTTGTGAACCCCTGCTCGACTGTTGACTAGACCTAGGGGGTCCCTGTCTAGAGAATCTGCCCCTTCCAAACCTTCCACCTTGACCTCTACTAGGTCCACCAAATTTCTTCCTCTTCCCAGAAGTACCACTAGGACTTGGCTCTACTGACTTTTTCCTCTTTTCTTTCTCTGATTTTTCAGCTTTTTCTGATTTTTCTTTTGCTGAGGTCACTTCTGATTCAATTCTTTCCAACTCAAGTGCCTAAGAGATGAGCTCTGAAAAATTACTATGTCTAAATCCCACAACTTGCATCCGTAGGCTGGGCTTCAAACCCGTCTCAAATCTCTTGTACCTTTTCTTGCTGGTAGAAGGGAGACTCCCAGCATAGTGGCTTAAGCTGGAGAACTCCCTCTCATATTCTGCCACTATTCTGTTACCTTGCTTCAAACTCAAAAATTCTTGTAGTTTCTGATCCACATATGCATCTGGGACTTATTTCTGTCTGAATTCTTTGATGAAATCTTCCCAGGTCAGTACTGGTGGTTCAGCCAAGCTGTGAGGAATGGTTTTCCACCAATCATACGCATCCCCTCGTAGCAGTGACACGGAGTATTCAAATTTCAACTCATCTGGGCAGTGCAGCTTCTTAAATACTCTGTCCATTCTCTCTAGCCACTACTCTGCCTCTAAAGGGTCTACTGTACCCTTAAATTCTGTCGCCCCATATTTCAACATCTTGTTATATTGTTTGACTGGAGCTTGAGGTTGCACCACATTAGTCTGGGGTGGAGCTTGAGTAGGCATACCCCCAGCAATTTGTTGAAACATTACCGCCATCTGCTGTGTGAACTGTGCAGGAAACTGTGGCATTTGTGGGGTTGGTGCCACTGACCCACTGACATTTTGTAGAGCTGGGGCTTCCCCTTGTGCCTCAACTTCAACAGATTGCTCAACTGAGCGATCCCCTTCATCCATAACAGTCTGGAGTAGGATATCTCCTGAACAAGTAACACATGGAGATTTCTCTCCGTTAGTTCATATTTATGATATAATGCACTGTATGTAACAAATAAGGACATTGAGCAGTAGTACTTAACAAGGAAAGACACAAATTCACAAGTTAAAACATACTTTAAAAATTCGCTCTGATACCACTAAAACATGTTACACCTTACCCCTCTGTAAGGTATAACATAATCCCGTAGAATACTTAATGAACTACCGAACTTCACCTACCGATAACTCATTAAGTACCCTACAAGAGATTTTAAAACAATTTTCTTACTTTTATAAGTGGTGAGCATTTTCTATTAGGTATTAAAACATTTAATTAGAGTTTGAAAACTAGTTAAAATTTTTGTTCCATTTTATTTTTCTGCAAATTTTATAAAAATTTTGGCAGAGTGCCGTCTGTATTTTGAGAAAACAATTCTTCAAATACCTGTAAAAAGCACTTCCATAGATTTATCTCAACAACTTCATCAATTCAACATCCATCCCAACCAATTTCAACATCATTTCTCAATTTCCAAAATTCAACATCATCAAAATACTATAATTCAATTTTATTCAAATTAAAGCAAAATATTTCCATTCATATTTCAATAAAGATAAAATAATTTAGATACATCATTCTAAAAATTTACATTAGGAAAAATCCAAACCAAAATTTATTACAAGCTTTATACAACTGCTCATGACCATTTCCTACATTTACATACATTACATACATCAAAATAATTTTTACAATCAGAGTATAAAATATACCCAATAAACTTCAGAGTAGGTAGCTCCTCTATCCTCAGCCACTCACTCTGCTACTCCTCTGGTCTCTATATCTGCGACAGCAATAATAGCCATCGCTGAGTACTAGGACTCAGTGGTGCACAACATACTAAAATAATCTTTATGCGAAATTTAAATCATATTTATTCAAAAACTAAACTGAACATGAAATATAAATTCGAAACATGATTTATAAGATTTTAATCCAAAAAATTTCATTTCAAAAGTCTCAAAACAAATTTCATAAAAACATACATAGTTATATCATGTAATTCGAAATAAATATCATCTCAGTAGCCAGAGGCTAAGAAGAAGTCACAACACAAGGCTAGCTAACTCAAATATATGGGAACCCATTCTTTTTCTTCTTCCACTAGCACACACCTCAACACTTCAGCCAGAGAAGGAATCAAAATTCAAAACTGATTTCCCCCACTAGTCATGCTAGTGAGGTATTCAACTATATGGTCATGACACTATGGTTTCAAAACTATCTTAATAATTTATTAAACATTTATTGCCATTTCAAACACATACAACTAAACTTTCAACAATTTAAGTCACAATTTAATGTCACAATTTATTCAAAACAATTTGCAAAAGAAAATTTACAGAAAATTCTATGTTGTGCACAAACCTTATATGAGTCGCCTCTTGGCCTTAACTCGATCCCTCGGGTTCTTTCCCGGTATTCTTTTCCACTGAAACACATAGTTTCACAGTGTTTCAGTATCATAACTTATTATAAATCCAAAACTAAATTCGAATTTACTTATACCTAGCTTTAATATGCTAAACTTAACGTTATTTAAAATTTGTGTTTTGAGGTTATTATTCATGACACTATTCAAGTCAATTTGTTGACTTTATAAGGCTTAATAGGTATGGGAATTCTAATTTCACTCACATCCCACATTTTGGTTACCTAATTTGTTAGTTTTGGTTGTTTTCTCAAAACTTAAGTCCTTTAGGCAAAATTGCAAATTTTCAGTTTTGGTGTCCTATGTTGCACTATTCCATTGGTCATGTTGCTGTTAGAATTTGGCTAAGTTTTCTTCATAGAAATTGTTTCTTATTGTCTTAACTTTATTCTCCTTTTTGAATCACTCCAATTAGAGTTTTGTAACTCACGTTATAGCCATTTGAATCATGGCTGCCGGATTGGTCTACCCCAGATTTTCTGGGCAAATTCTGGGTTCTGACAGTTTTAGGTCACCAACTTTGGGTGACTAAATGACTTGGTTAAGGGCATAATTTGGGTTTGTGTTCTTCATGAAAGTTTTAGGTCTATATCTCAACTTTATACTGGTAAAATTTCAGGTCATTTAGATGTCACACCCTAGTCACCCGTAAGATGTAACATGATCTCGTAGTACTCCTAATGAATTACCGTACTTCGCCTACCGATAACCCATTAGATATACTACAAGGGATTTTAAAACAATTTTCATGAAATTTAAATCATCGCTTAAAATCTGGTGTTATAAAAATTTCTCAAAATTTCAGCAAAGTGCCGACTGTATTTTGAGAAAACAGTTCTTCAATCCTGAAAAGGAAAACACTCCCAATATGTTTTCTCAAATACAACTCCAATAACTTCATTTCAACTCACAATTCAAATCTCAATAATCAAATCAATTCATTTTCAAACCAATCTCATCATAAAGATCATTTCATTGATTACAAGACTCAACATTTATATCACAATAATTTACATTTAATTACATACCAAAATATGTTACAAGAGTTTTTATACAACTGCTCAAATAATTTACATACATATTATTACATGCATACATCAAAACCTATGTATATGGGTATACCTGGAGCTGATCTGAATGTGTCTTCAAAGAAGCTTATTCAATTGCTCTATGCTCCTTTCACCTGCAACAGCATACAAAGCTATCGCTGAGTGGTGAACTCAGTGGTGCACAACTATAATTTAAAACATAGTACAATATATGTTGATAAAATTTATAGTAAATAATTTGGAAATCTGAATACTCATTAACTTCCAAAACTCAAAATATTCATTGCTAATAATATAAATCATTTGTATAAAATGACTTTGATCACGAAATTCAATTTATCAAATCATAACTAACCATTTAAGGTAATTCCAACAATTTATTGGAAATAAAGATTAATTCCAATAAAATCAATTATACATAAATCCCATTTGAAATCGAAATTCTTTACTATTCAAAAACCATTCTTTATCTCAAAAACCATTCTTTATCTCACTAACTATGCAAGACTAATCCGAAAGGGCCATCTTCGAGGTGATTCTAACTCCCTATGATCAGGGAGGTCGAATCGGATTCTAACTCCCTATGGTCGTGGAGGTCGAATCATCGTGCACAGTACACATCACAATAATGAATCTTTCAAAAGGGCCATAACATAAAACTTAGATCTAACCTCTATATGAGGAGAATCTAAGCCTGTGCACGTACCATGGTAATCAAAATACAACTAACTCCATTGTCTTCTCAATAAATGAGAGAGACGAGTAATAACCTAGTCAAGCATCTATAGTGAGATATAAAACAATATCACAATCCTTTTATTGAGCATAAATCACAATACAATTCGATTCAAAGTCAATTCCAATATCCAATAATTTTTATGCTCATCACAATTCAAATCATAAATTTGCATTTTTCCATGCAAATTGCCCATCACAATTCAAAACATGTTCAATCACAATTTTCCAAAACATAATTTATTCAATCCACAACAATGCTTAATACTTGTGGAAATACCATTTCACAAAGCTAAATTCATACATAACAATTTCAATAATCATTAAATTAAATCCAATGCTTGTTAAATATAATACATAAGAAAAATATGTCATTTAATCATATGAAATATTCAGAACAAAATCAGTTAAAACCTAGTTGTGCACAAACCTGATTTGAGTCGCCCCTAGGCCTTGACTCAATATTCCTTATGCTTCCCAATATCCTTTTCAACTGAAACACACAATTTAAAGTGTTTCAGTACTCAGTAAATTATTTCTAATAATAAAATCTAATATCTAAATTTTCTTGATACTATTCCCTTCAATTCATTTCATTAGTCAACCTATAATGTTGACCTTTAATGCACTCTAGGTGAATTAATTTTAATGTTCCCAATATGTCACATTTTAGAGCCCTTTAGTGTTGGTATATGTTACCAATTTTATTTTCAAGTGTATTGCATTTTATTGTAATTTACCAAATTTTGGTATACTATTTTGACCTAGCCAGACGACCTAGTTCCCTCGGTTTTTGGGTTTCAGTCCAAACTACAAACTTGTAGGTCTATGTCTTATTACATGCGAGGTAAAATTTTAGGTCATTCTGAGTCGTGTAGACCAAGATATGGTCAATTTACTAAAGCTGGACAGAATGCACTAAAATGGTAAGCTTAGGTCATTTTTAGGTCATTTTCACTTCGGCTAGTTTTGGTACCTGAACTTGTGCAAGCTATTTGGCTTAGTTCTGGCCATTTCTGGGCTTTGGTGTCCCCATAAGAATTGTAGATCTATGTCTAAACTATTCATGGTAAAAATTTTAGGTCAATTGGACCTGTTTCGAGTGAGTTATGGTCCTCCTAATGACTACTGTTCATATAGTCAAAAATTCTGGCTTGCACTTACCTATTCCGGATTTGGTCAATTTTTATGTCACTTTGTGGACAGAATTTAGGTAAGCTTCCTTCATGAAAGTTGACACTTTTTATGCCTAGTTTCACCTCCAATTGGTCTCATACTAATTATACTCATACACTTAAGGTTCTAAGCTAAAACATACACTGCCCTACTACACATTCTTCATCACTTACCAAGTTTACCTTTCATGCCAATTCTAATTTGGTACCATAACATTAACACACTTTACATCACATTTTGGTCATTTTGGATAGCTTGTAACCATTCTCAACATACATATTATAACTCAGAATTTTCCAAAGTCCATTTACACAATTTAACCACATGAACATACCCCATTTACATATCCAATTCTAATATATTATACACATATACATGCTGCCACCATAACCAACATAATTCAATAAACCAAACCATGAAACAACACATTTCAACTACACTTTAAAAGTTGCCGAATTACACATCTCCCTCAAATAGCTTCCAAGCTTCCAAAACCAAGTGTACTATCACAAATACACTTAGTATATATTATCTAAATTATTTCTACACACATAAACACCTATACCAATATCTTAAACAACCATTTACAAGTGAAAACAAACAATAAATACTAAGTTTCCATGGCTGCCGAAATAGTGTACCACCATTACTCCATCAAACTTCAAAATTTGTTCCACAAAACAACTCCCTACAACATCCACTCAAAGTTTAATGAAGCAAGATTGAAAAATACACATTTACCTCTTTTGGAGTTCTTCAAAACTCCACCAAAACTTTCCTTTCTTGCTCCCAAAATGTTGCCCAAGCTGTATAGAACAAGTTTAGTGAAGAAACCTAGAAGAACTAATGGCTTGATGATGGTGGATTATCCTTTGCATGGTGGACGGCCATGGAAGACTTGGAGAAAGCTTGGTTTCGGCAATGGAGAGAGTTTGAGGAAGAAGATGGTTGTTTAGTGGAGGTGGCTGTCCAAAGCTTGGATATGTGTCACTTATCTCATTTTAGTGGAGCACTACGTGATTAAAAAATATAATCAAATGTTAAACTTTCATTTATCCAACATTACACCCATAATTTTCCTTATTTATATTATGGACCACCATTTTAATTTTCATGGTATTTTCAAAGTTTAATATCATTTATTTTTAATGTACATTTAGGTTAAAAGGCAGCTTGGGGTGTCAATTGACCACAATGCCCCTATTCAGATTGCTTTTTGGCTTTTTCGGTAACACCTATTTTTGTCGGTTTCTCGATTTTTTGTTTTTCTTTGTACTAATTATTTAATTTTTCTTTGACATTTCTAATACCATTTATTTTTCAATAGATGTTTATTTAAGTCCCAAAAATATTTTCTAGGGTTCCCTGCGGTCCAAGTCTAGTCCACGGCCCACGCCGCCACTTCCTGGTACGGTCACCCATTGGTACGGTTTTGTCCGTTTAGCTTAGTTCCATTTTCTCTCTTTTATTTCACTTGTATTTTCCTCTATTGTATTTCAATACCTTATATCTCCACACTAATATTTAAATATAATTCCTGGAATCCTAGCTATCTAGACAGACACTAGTCATCGGAACAGTAGAACGCACTACCGAACATAGGGGTGTTACATTAGACCTGCCTAGCGCAAGTTATGGCCAAATGAATAGATACTGTTCATTTGGTCATTTTTGTACAGGGCAGAATACCTAAGTTCGGATTTGGTCAATTTGTTCACTAGGTTTTAGTCACTTTCTGGGCATGATTGCTAAATGAAAAATGTGTCATTTTGTGTCTAGTTTCATTCTCAATTGGCCTCACACCAATTGGGTTAGTAAATTTTCAGTTTTGGTCCCTGAAAGGGACCTTGGTCCTGCTGCCTGCAGCATGTCCCTAAGCAATCCGAATTTAAACCTAATTCTAACACTTCCAACATACCTCAATTGGCCACATATGACCATTTTTCAGCTCAAACAAGGTCAAACACACCATTTGACCATTTCTCCAATTTTTGTCTTCCAAAACCCTAGGTCCAAACCCTAACTCACATAATTTGTTACCTTTAACCAATTCAACACATATACGCATACTTCCTCAACTCAATCAAGCTTAGATACACTTTTAATTCAATCAAAACACATGCATACTCATATCAAACCCTAGCTAGCCGAAATTACCCAAGTCCTCCAACACTTATTTTCATTTCATTTTATGTTAATTTCTAAGTTCATTACGCTAAAAACACAAGAATTAAACCAAAAGTTTCAAGTTTGGATCAGTAACCTTAGTGCAAAATTTTCTTTCCTCTTCAACTTCCTCCTTTCTTCTTTCTTTCTCTTGAATCTTCTTTTCTAATTGCCCAAACAAAAATTTAATTATGGTAAGATAATTTTCTATGGTGGGATTTTCTTATCTTTAAGCTCAAAGATGAGCTTTAATGGAGTTTTGGTAAGGGAGAGGGTGAGAGAGAAGGCTCACGGCAAACTTGAAGAAGATAACACTTTTTCATTTTTTTTTTCTTTCTTTTATAAATTTTTATCCTTATGGAAGATCACAATTATCCAAAATTAATTTTTTTAATTATAATGTTTATTGCATCATGCATGATGTCATGCATAATGTCATCACTTTTCACTTCTCCTTTTGCCTCTTTTTTTTATTTATTTTTTCATTAGTTCTTTAATTTAATTCCTGATTCCGAAATTTTCTTTTCTCCGATTTTATTCGATAGTTAGCTCAGGAGTCGGCTCTAGGGGTCAATTGACGAAATTGCCCCTCGCCGATTTGACCTTGTTTACAAATAATATTTCTTCCAGATCCCTGACCTAATTATTTGACCGGCTTAACATTTCTTTTTTGTGATTTTCTCTTTTCCACTGTGTTCGCAATAGTCCTGAGGACCACAGCGTCACATTTTACCATTCGAAATTTGAGTTTAAATTGACCTCGCAGTCCTTCCCGAGAAGGTCACCCATCGCTGTGACTCTCGGCTCATTTAACTTCTTATGTTCTGTTTTTCTTATTTATACTTAACTAATTGACAATTACTAATTATTTGTGTTCAGGGCTTATCTAGTTGTCTTAAGTGTTGTTCTAATCCCCTAAATTATCTGGACCGACACTGGTCACCGGAACAGAGAAATATACTAGGCTATGCAAATAAGGGTGTTACACACAGCCCCTATGCATAATCACTTGCATCGCACATTATCTCAAATGGCAGCTCCTAATTTGGTGGTTGCATTATTGGTGCTGAGATAAGGGCTTCTTTTATCCTGCAAAAGGCAACGAGGTAACTTTCATCAAAGTCAAAGGGAACAAATTAATTTAGCAAATTAGTTAATAGCTTAGCTATTTTGGATAAGTCCTTGATGAATCTTCTGTAGAAGCCTGCATGCCCCAAAAAGCTTCGCACTTCCTTGACTGATGAAGGTGGTGGCATTTTTTCAATGATCTCTATTTTTGCCTTGTGCACTTCTATTCCTCTTTCTGAAACTAGGTGCCTAAGGACTATGCCCTCTTTTACTATGAAATGGCATTTTTCCCAATTAAGAACCAGATTTGATTCTTCACATCTTTGAAGCACTTTAGACAGAATAGTTAAGCATTCATCAAAGCTGGTTCCATAGACAGAAAAGTCATCCATAAAAACTTTCATTATATTTTCAATATAATCAGAAAAAATAGCCATCATGCATCTTTGAAAAGTTGTTGGGGCATTATAAAGACCAAAAGGTATTCTTCTATGTGCAAATGTTCCATAAGGGCAAGTGAATGTGGTCTTCTCTTGGTCCTCAGGGTGAATGGGAATTTGAAAGAATCCAAAATACCCATCTAGATAATAGAAATAGGAATGTTTGGCCAGCCTCTTTAACATTTAATTGATAAATGGAAGAGGAAAATGGTCTTTCTTGGTGGCACTATTTAATTTTCTATAATTAATGTATATTCGCCAACCAGTGACTACCCTAGTAGGTATCAATTCATTGTTGTCATTTTTTACTATAGTTGTCCCACCCTTCTTAGGCACTACATGCACTAGACTAACCCATTTGCCATCAGATATTGGATATATAATACCTGCATCGAATAGTTTCAAATTTTCTTTTTTTCACTACCTCTTTCATGTTAGGGTTTAGTCTTATTTGGTGTTCAATGGTAGGTTTACTATTTTCTTTTATAGGTATTCTATGCATACAAATGAAAGGGTTGATTCCTTTAAGGTTTTCTATGGTGTATGTGCCCTATAGACTTACTATGGGTCCTAAGTTTCCCTAAGAGGTTTTCCTGTTCTGTAAAATTCAGACTAGCATTTAAAATGATAGGATGTTTAGAGTTAGAGTCCAAGAATGCATACCTTAGTGAAGAAGGAAGAGGCTTTAATTCTACTAGCTTTGTTTCTTTTTAAAGGCTGTTCTTGGGTTTCTCTTCTTGCAGATTTTCTACCTAGAGTGCTTCGGCCAAAGGTAGAGGTGGATTTACCTCAAGAAATTCAGCATATGCTATAATTTCCTGTTCTCATTCTCCACTATATGGCCATGCACTATACAAGTTTCAAGAGGGTCTTCAGGATATCTCTTTTGAAATTCTTCCTCCACTAGCTTATCTATGATGTGAATGCTTAAACATTCATTAGGTTCAGACTTTTGCTTTATTGCTTGGAACAGGTTGAATTCTACCTCTTCATCCCCTACTTTGAGAGTTAGATGCCCATTTTTAACGTCTATGATTGTTCCAGCAGTTGCTAAGAAGGGTCTTCCCAATATAATGGGAATTTGGACATCTTCCTCCATCTTCAAGACAATAAAATCTACTGGAATGAAAAATTTTCCAACCTTGATGGGGATGTTTTCTAGGATGCCAATTGGCTATTTGACAAATCTATCTGCTAATTGCAAGGAGATGGTTATTGGTCTTAGCTCTCCCACATTCAGCTTTTAACATATGAACAAGGGCATTAGGGTCAACGTGGCTCCAAGGTCACAGAAGGCTTTGTCAATATTCATATTGCCAATCAAGCATGGTATGGAAAAGCTTCCACGATCTTTCAATTTTGGAGGCAGTTTGTTCTATAGGATGGCAGTACATTCTTTTATTAGGGCAACTATCTCATAGTCCTCCAGTCTCCTTTTCTTGGAAAGGATTTCCTTTAGGAATTTTGTATAAGAAAGCATATAAGATAACGCTTCTGTAAAAGGAATATTGATGTAGAGCTTCTATAAAACTTCTAAAAATTTCCCAAACTACTTGTTCAATTTAGCTTTCTGGAATCTCTAAGGAAAAAGTAAGGGGGGGGGGGGGGGGGGCTAGTAGGGTTCTGGCAATTTCTTTTTCATCTTTTCCCCCTCTTCTTTGCTTTCCTCAGATTGCTTCTCTTCTTCCTCTTCTTGAATGTCAGGATTTCCAGGAGCTTCTTCCTTTTGCTTTTTCTTTTCTTCTAGTTCTTGTAATGTTCTCCCACTCCTCAATGTGACAGCTTTACAATGTTCCTTGGGATTCATCTCAAGTTGACTAAGTAATTTTCCACCTTATTTACTTGAAGAGCTGGCCTACTGAGTGATCTAATTTTCAAGCATTTTATTATGGGTGGCCAGTTGATCCACCTTGGAAGCTAGTTGCTTGATCATCTCATTTTGTTGTTGCTATGCTACTAAAAAGCTCTCCATCATGGACTCCATAGTCAACTTTGATTCTGCTTATTGAGGTTGAGGGAGTGGTGATGGTTGTTATTGCATCAAATTTTATCCTCCATTCTGGAAAAATGGTGGTGGTGGCCTATATCCTTACTGTTTGTTTATGGGTTAGTTCTGAGAATTCTGTGAGTTGGACCATGAGAAGTTTGGGTGGTTCCTCCATCCAGGGTTATATGTGTTGGAATATGGGTTATTGACCTGCCTCTGGTTGAAGTTCCCTTCATTGTTCACAAAATTCAGCTACTCTATGGAAGGCTCACTGTAAAGACTACATTCTAAAGTTGTATGATCTCCTCCACAGCTATCGTAGAATTGGTTACTTGCTCCTATTACATTGGCCAGTATTCTGTTAAGTCTTTTGGTGAGTTAGTCAAATTGAGTGTTAATCATGCTGAGGGCATCCAATTCTAGGATCCCTACTGTTCTTCTTGCATATCCCATTTCATTTAAACACTCAAAATTATGGTAAACAACCCTTTCCAATAATTTCAAAGCTTCAACCACTGTTTTCTCTATAAGGTCTCCTCCTGCTGCTGAATCAACTGAACTCCTTGTAGATGGTAGTAAACCATTGTAAAAATTCTAAACAAGGAGCCAATCTTCTATGCCATGGTGGGAACATTCCCTTTGAAGATCTTTGTATCTCTCTCATGCATCATAGAGTGATTCTCCTTCCTTTTTACCTGAAGGTGTTCAGTTCTAACCTCAATTTTATGGTTTTTGTAGGTGGGAAGTACCTTGCTAGGAAGGCTTATGAAAGACTAGTTGAGAGAGCAGCCTTCTTCCTTGCTTTATCTCTTAACAAAAATAGGAATGCTCAGAGTCGAATGGCTTGATCAGAGACTCCATTCATCTTGACAGTATCGCATAGAGCGAGGAAGAACTATAGGTGATAGTGTGGATCCTCCATAAGTGAGCCTCCAAATTGAGTTGGCTGGATCATTTTGAGCCATGCTGATTTGAGTTTCAAAGTATTGGCCTCGATTATAGGCTTGGTGATGCTGGACTGGTATCCTTGAATATTAGAGGCTCCGTAGTCCCTCAAGAATCTTTACTTGTTATTATTATTATTAGCCATAACTGGACCATCTATAGCTTCAAGTTCGGGTTCTGGCTCTTGATTTCTTCTTCCTCTCTTGATGGTTCTCAGAGTCTTGTCTATTTCAAGATCCAATTCTAGCAATTCTTCTTCAAGTTTGGTTGTTCTGGTCATGTACTAATTTCTGTACCTAAAAGAAGAAAAAGTTAATCTTAAATAATAAAAGAAATAAATGTTTAAATTAGCTAAATTTCCTATTGTCTAATATTACTAAACTCCCCGGTAATGGCGCTAAAAACTTATTTGCTAGTTTTGAAACCACCGCAAGTGCTTGGATCGCTAACAAGTAATAAAGTGATTAGTAGAGTATCATTCTCATGAGGAGTTATAGGCGTAAGTACTAAATTACACAGCAATCTTAATTGTTTAAACTATCGAAAGTTATATGAGGGAAAATTCTAAACTAAGACAGAACAACTATTGAGAATTACAGAAAGTGAATCTGGAAGCTTTAAAGAGAATTCTAATTTTGTGAATAATTCTGGAATTTTATATTTCACACCTTAACTTTGTTATAGTTTTAATCTTGCTTTATTAATGGATTGAGTGTTTGTTTCTTTGATGGAAATTAATCCTAAAGTATCCTAGATCCTCTCTCAAGATATCTAAGGTGTATTTCAATTAGAGCCAAACCCTACTTTCGTTGGTGATTAGTCCTAGTCAAAACCCTTTGAGATCTATAATTAATTTTGGAATTCCACAAAGGTTATCAACCTATCTCTAGGTCAGATTTCCTAGGTTCAAAATCTTGATTTTCCAATACTAATCTTCACCTCTCAGTTTTTCAATTAGTATCTTAGATCATAGTTCAATGGGTACCAATACATAGCATACATTAAGAACACAAGAGATTGAATAAAAGAACAAAACTCAATTCCATTAAATAGAACTCAATGTATATCCACAACAAAAATCAACAATGATACTTTCTAAATTCCAGAATTTAAGGAGTTACTCACTCATAGTGAGTTTAACAAATATAATGTAATAAAAGTAAAAGGCACGTAAAACCAATCTGAAGACTAAAAACAAAAGAACCAGGGGAAGATTCTGCAGTTGTGAACTTGTAGAACTTTAGCTGAGAAGTCTGTCCTTGGCATTAACGTAATCCTTCTTCAAGATGGCTTAGGTTCTTTAGAAAGGCTTCTCTCAAAACTCTTCCCTTTTGTGTGTATATAGTTGCATCTTCAAAAACTCTCCTCTTTTATGTTTTCTGCTGGCCTCCATTTATATTAGGTGTCCTAGGGTTAAGCTTTAGAGTCCTAAAGGCATTAGAAGTCTAATTGGTGTGCCAAAATAGGAGTTGGAATTGGATTTAGAAAGTTGCTGGAATGTAGTATACGACCCATGTGTCACTACACGGCCTGGGGCGTGTAAGTTTCTGGAGCTGATGGCCTCTTCTCGAATAGGGAGTAGTAAGTGATGGTTGTCGAATCCACTAGAAATTTAATTAACTGAAATTACCAGTTGTGAAATATTTTCTGTAATAAGTGGTAAGTCCAGGTTGAACCCTAGAGACTGAATTATTAAATTTCATGCACTTGTGTAATGAAAAAAAAAAAAGAAACAAAGGTTGGGGGGGGGGGGGGGAGGTAATTTGCAATCCAAAGAAGAAATCCAAAATTTAAGATCTAAAATTTAATAAGAAACTCTCGAATTAAACAAACTTCAGTCCAAGGTAATTCTTATTCTAATGCATTGATTTGATCATAGACAAAACAAATACAATTATCTCTTATTGAATACTTAACGTAGATTTACTAAACAGCGAGGTAAACCCCTGACTTCTCTATACTGATCAATTCGAGCCCAGCAATCTTATTGACTCTAATTATTAACTGAATTCGTATTAAGCAATCCTCATCAAATTAACAATTGCTTTAAGAAAAGGAAGCAGTTAAGCTGAACAACAATTTATGAAGTATAAATCATTTAATCCACCCTATTGTTTCCTTAGGTTATTATCGAAAACTTGGATCATAATCAATGAAACCTAATTGCTACTCATGTCAATCTTACACAACAATTACGGATTATGAAGATGAACTAGCAATTGATCAAATCAAACAATTAACTAATAGGCCTTTTTAGCAAATCATTCAACATATTAAAGACAAAGAAATCAGAAAACAATAGATATTCAAAAAGACATAAATTAAATTAAGAACCTGGTCTCACAAATCAAACAAAAGAACTTGAATCCCTTGAACTGAATTAAGAACTCAGCCACTCATGTTCATAGCTTACAGAAAAATAAAAAAGAAATCTAAGAAGAATGAAGAATGAATGTATTCTATGGAGAATGAAGGTTTGAATTGGGATGCTCTTAACTGCTGCCCAAAGATGTATTTATAGTAAAAAACCTAACCCCAAAGATAGGAACCAAACTAGGAAAAGTTTTGAAATTCAACAAATTTTCAGCCTGCATTCACGTCTTTGAAATCAAGGCAGATTTTTAGCGACTTCCCTTCTAAATCTGCCTCTGCCCTCTTCAGGAAAGTTGTAGCCCTATTTCTTAGCTTTTCAACGGGTACTTATTCGCCCAAATCTGAGGTCTACAACCCAATTTATGGCCCAAAAATCGGGACTAGTTCAGACAGATAGTCCAGCCCATAGTAATGACTTCATTGCCATTTTTGACAATTAAAATGGCCTCATCTCACATCCAGCCCTTCATAGAAGTTGTAAAGGTGGCTCTTAAGGTTCAATTAGGCTTAGGCTTACTTCATTTGGACGTCTGAAAATCCAGATACAAAATAAATACTGAAACTGGTAGTGACACATCAAGTCTAGGCTTTTGCAATAGATCCATAGCTCATTTTGTCAACCTTGGAGACTGATTTGGGCTTTGGTCCCTCTTTATCATTTGAAGTGCTCTATCTTAGCTTTTCAATGGATTAAACAGCACTTAATTTGGAGAGCCACAACTTTAGAAACACCTGAAAAATATAACAAAGGTCAAATATTAAAAATTTCTCCACAATTATTCCATAACTATCTAAAAATATGCCTAAATGATAAATATACTTTAACTAACTGAATTTGTAACGATCGGGCTCTAACCACTAGAGGAATTGTCCGCTTTGGCCATAAGCCTCACGGTTTTGTCCCATAGGTGAAATGGAGAACTTCCCAGGAGGTCACCCATCCTAGGATTTCTCTCAAGCGAGCATGCTTAACCTTGAAGTTCTTCCAACTCTCCAGACCATTCCACCAAAAGGCGCCTCTAGTGATTAGTTCCCCCATCTTTTATATATAATTACTTTTTGAACCCAAGACCATTTCCGTGCTTTGTCGATGTGGGATTTGCCTAAGGGACCTTTCTCCCCCCCTTTCGGGACTCAGCGTCCTCGCTGAGGTTTGCCCCACCATCGCCCAAGAGGACACGCGAGCGGCTTTGATACCAATTGTAATGATCGGGCTCCAACCACTAGAGGAATTGTCTGCTTTGGCCATCTCCGTGCTTGGGTTCAAAAAGTAATTATATATAAAAGATGGGGGAACTAATCACTAGAGGTGCCTTTTGGTGGAATGGCCTAGAGAGTTGGAAGAACTCCAAGGTTAAGCGTGCTCGCTTGAGAGAAATCCTAGGATGGGTGACCTCCTGGGAAGTTCTCTATTTCACCTATGGGACAAAACCGTGAGGCTTATGGCCAAAGCAGACAATTCCTCTAGTGGTTGGACCCCGATCGTTACAGAATTAAACATAAAAACACACTAAAAACACTAAATGTGATGGGAGTAAAATTAATAAATTATGCACTTATCAAATTCTCCCCCCATTATTCCATGCTTGTCCTCAAGCATGACTTAAACTCTCAATCAACTCCACTTAGAATTTCCTTAACTTCACCCTATCACAACATTCTCTAACAAAAGATTAAAAATTTGAAAGAAGAGGCAAGTAAGATAATAACCATCATAATAAATTCCATCAACACTATACCAATCAACAATTTTCCAACACAAAACAAAAGGCTTGAAATCAATTAAGCTTACACAATTAAAGTTCCATAAAATTTTAAGTCAATACACACCAAAACACAAGGCTAATTTATCAAGGCACAACAATTATAGCTCTTTGTAAATCTTAGGGCAGATAGAAATGCCCCCTTTTTTTTTTATTTATTTGAAATTGGTACTTCTCTCTTGTCACAGTTATCACCTTTTTTTTATTTCAACTGTCACCTTCAGAAAAGTACCTTGCTCATATCCTAGCTAGCTTTTGGCCTGAGAATCGATATGGGGTTCATGAAGACCCCTGGTTAGTTTGCTTAACTAAAATAGTGAAGCAATTTTCAAGTTCAACCTTTTATTTCTCCCAATTTATGCATCTACATATTATAAGTACCCTGATAGATTAAACAAAGTTCTGAAATATACATGACACTAGTTTAAAGCACACATAACTAATCATTTCACCATTAAATCAAGCCTAAATAATTTATGCAGGAAAAAAAATTGCTTTATGGTATAGAGAAGAGGGAAAATCTATCATTAAAGTTACTATTACCTTGCTTAAAATCTCAAAAATTCAATCTAAAATAAAAAAAGTCATTTCAAGGACAAAGCATTTCTCTCTGAGAGTTAATAAAGAATCATGAATCAAGCTTATGAGAACAAATTTTATTTTATTTTTATTTTTATTTTTTGTTTATTATTATTTTTTTAATAAAAAAAATTGCAGCAACAAATTTCTCCTCCTCCACACTTAAAACTTATATTATCCCCAATGTAAAGCCTAAATGCAAAAGAAAAGAAAAAAAAATGGTATAAAATAAAATAAAATAAGAGAGAGAAAACAAATCTGATTGTGGCTAACAAGCCACCCATGGGTTGCCTCCCAAGAAGCGCTTTTGTTTATCGTCGTTAGCTCGACATGGCAAAGCTCCTTAATCCACATAAATTGGGTTACTCAATTTGAGCTCCTCCAATATATGCTCCTGAAACTCTTCATAAAATGGCTTGAGTCTATGACCGTTGACCTTGAACACCTTATTGGTTCCTAAACTTTGAATTTCAACTGCACCATAAGGAAATACATTAGTAACAACAAAGGGTCCAATCCAATGAGAACGTAACTTACCAAGCATTAGCTTCAATATGGAATTATACAATAAAACTTTTTTCCCAACCACAAACTGCTTCCTTAGAATTAGTTTGTCATGGAATGCCTTGGTCTTTTCTTTATAGATCTTAGAATTCTCATAAGCCTCAAGTCGAATTTCTTCTAATTCCTGCAATTGTAATTTTCTTTCCACACCCATAGTATCCAAATCCAAATTACATTTACTAACAGCCCAATAAGCCTTACATTCTAACTCAATGGAAAGGTGACACAACTTACCAAATGCCAATCTGTAGGGGGACATACCTTTGGGTGTCTTATAAGCAGTCCTGTAAGCCCACAATGCATCATCAAGTCTAAGGCTCCAATCTTTTTTATTTGGCGTCACTATTTTTTCCAAAATAGACTTGATCCCTTTATTAGACACCTCTGCTTGCCCACTTGTTTGAGGATGATAAGCTGTAGATACTCTATGGAAAATACCGTATCTCCTCAATAATGCCTCAACAGTTCTATTACAAAAATGTGTGCCCCGATCACTGATTAAAGCTCTAGGAACTCCAAACCTACTAAAAATGTTTGACTTGATAAAACCTACAATAGCTTTAGAATCATCAGTCCTGGTGGCTTTGGCTTCCACCCATTTTGAAACATAATCAACAACAAGTAATATATAAACAAAGCCAAAAGAAGAAGGAAATGGACCCATAAAATCAATACCCCACACATCAAAAATTTCACAAACAAGTATTGGATTCAGAATCATCTCATTCCTACGGGTTAAACTTCCTGCTCTTTGACATTGTTCACAATTTTTGCAAATCAAATATGAATCACAAAATATAGTGGGCCAGTAAAAACCACAATCTAATATTTTTCTACCTGTTCTCTTGGGTCCAAAATGACCTCCACATGCATAGGCATGACAAAAAGCAAGAATAGATTGAATCTCATTATCAGGAACACATCTCCTAATAATTTGATCTGAACAAAATTTCCACAAATATGGGTCATCCCACACATAATGCTTAGCCTTACTTTTCAATTTCTCTTTCTTAGCTCTACTCAAATCAAAAGGCACAACCTTAGTAACCAAATAATTCACCAAATCAGCATACCAATGAATCATACCTTGCAATTTAAATAACTTCTCATCAGGAAAAAATTCCTGCAAAGGAAGTGGATCTTCTTGTGTCACTAACCTGCTTAAATGATCTGCTACCAGGTTCTCAGCTCCTTTCTTATCCTTAATTTGAAGATCAAATTCTTACAGTAGAAGGATCCATCTAATCAACCTTGGTTTTGCTTCTTTCTTTGCCAAGAGATACTTCAACGCTGCATGATCAGAGAAGATAATTATTTTAGAACCAAGCAAATATGACCAAAATTTATCTAAAGCAAAAACTATAGCCAAAAACTCTTTTTCGGTCGTAGAATAATTGCGCTGAGCTGAATTGAGTGTTCTGGATGCATAATAAATCACATAAAAGAGTTTCCCAATACGCTGCCCTAAAACTGCTCCCACTGCATAATTACTCGCGTCACACATAATTTCAAATGGTATTGTCCAATCAGGAGCTTAGATAATAGGGGGTGAAATCAATGCAGATTTTAATTTGTCAAAAGACTCCTTGCACTCTTCACTGAACTCAAAAGAAACATCTTTTTGTAAGAGTCTAGACAAAGGCAATGCTATCTTAGAGAAATCCTTAATGAACCTGCGATAGAAACCTGCATGACCAAGAAAAGAGCATATCTCCCTCACAGTTGTGGGGTAGGGTAAGTTCACAATTAAATCAATTTTAGATTTATCCACCTCAATACCCCTATTAGAGACAATATGACCCAAAACAATCCCTTATTCCACCATAAAATGACACTTCTCAAAATTCAAAACAAGATTTTTCTCAATGCATCTCTCAAGAACAAAAGTTAAATGATGTAAACATACATCAAATGAATCACCATACACAGTAAAATCATCCATGAACACCTCAATGCAAGTATCAATGTAATCTGAAAATATGCTCATCATGCATTTCTTAAATGTGGCAGGTGCATTACAAAGCCCGAAGGGCATCCTTCTAAAAGCAAAAGTTCCAAAAGGACAAGTGAAGGTAGTTTTCTCTTGATCCTCCGGTGTAATCACAATTTGATTATATCCAGAAAATCCATCAAGAAAGTAGAAATAAGACTTACCTGCTAACCGCTCAAGCATCTGATCAATGAATGGCAGTGGGAAGTGGTCTTTCCTTATTGCTGAATTCAGCTTGCAGTAATCTATGCACATTCGCCATCCACTCTGAATCCTTGTTGGAACAAGTTCATTATCTTGATTTGCTACCACAGTGACTCCTGATTTTTTTGGCACTACTTGGACTGGACTTACCCATTTGCTGTCTGAAATTGGGTAAATAACTCCTGCATCCAGTAGCTTTAAAATCTCCTTTTTCACAACCTCCATCATCTATGGGTTCAACCTCCTTTGAGCTTCTCTACTCGATTTAGTCTCATCCTCCAGTAAAATCCTATCATGCACACTGATGGACTTATACCTTTGATGTCAGTTATTGTCCATCCAATTGCTTCCTTGTGTATTCTTAGAATCCTAGTCAATCTGTCTTCTTAAATCTTTGATAAATTACTTGAGATGATAACTAGAAGTGTCTCATTGTCTCCCAAGTAAACATACTTCAAATGCTCAAGTAAAGGCTTGAGTTCAAGAACTGGTGCCTGCACCACATAAGGTAATAATTTTGTGTGAGATATAACTAAGTCAATCTTTGATACTCTATACCTTTTTTGAACAGGAGGTAATGACTGCAATGCCATTACTGCCTCTTGAACCTCTACACTTAATGGCTTATTAGTACTGATTTCTTGAATTCCTTGACTAATCACCATTTCTAACTCATCCTCCATGCTTAACTCAAAAACATCCTGCACAATTGTATCAACAACATCAATAGAAAAAATAGAATGATCATCAGCAGGATACTTCATGGCTTCCAAGATATTAAATTTGACAGTCTCTCCATCAAACTCCATAGTTAAGGTACCATCATCCACATCAATTTTTATCTTGGCAGTTTTTAGGAAAGGATTTCCAAACAAAATCAAAGCTGACTTTGATATGGGAACACTATCCTCCATATCCAAAATGTAAAAATCTGCAGGAAAAATCAATCCTCCAACTTGCACCAACACATCTTCAACTACTCCCAATGGGTAAGCATTGGAACGATCAGCTAATTGAATAATGACACTGGTTTCTTTCAAAGGACCCAAATTTAAAGTTTGAAAAACTAAATTTGACATAACATTAATAGATGCTCCTAAATCTGCCATTGCACGTTAAAATTTAGAATCACCTATTCTGCAGGGAATAGAAAATGAACCTGGATCCTTACACTTAGGGGGTAATTTTTTCTGAATTAATGCTGACACATTTTCCCCCACACTAATCTTCTCATTATTCCTCAACTTGCACTTTGTAGTGCATAACTCCTTAAGCAATTTGGCATACAAGGGAACTTATTTGATCGCATCAAGTAAAGGTATATTCACCTCTAACTTCCTGAAAGTCTCCAAAATTTCTTTCTCTTTGTAACACCCCTAAGTTCGATAGTGCGTTCTGCTGCTCCAGTAACCAGTGTTATCCGGACAGCTAGGATGCCTAGAACCACACTTCAATATGAGTGAGGAGACATAAAATAATGAAATACAAGAAAAAAAATACAAGAAAAACAAAGAAAAAATAATAGCAAAGAAATGTGATCAAGTTAAGCGAGCCGGGAAACCTAGCGATGGGTGGCCATAGGGAAGTCACGGCGTGGACCGTTGACTAGCCCTGGACTGCGGGGAACCCTGGAAAACATTTTTAGGACTTAAATAGAGCCTTATTGAAGAATAAATATCATTAGAAAGATCAAAGAAAAATTAAATAATTAGTACAAAGAAAAGTGAGAAATCGAAAAACAGACAAAACCCGGTATTACCGAAAAATCGGGAACGTAACCCGAACAGGGGCATTATGGTCATTTGACACCCCGAATTGTCTTTTGACCTAAATGTCCATTAAAAATAAATAATATTACACTTAAAAAAATGAAATGAAAAATTAAAAGAGGGGTACCTAATACAAATAGCTAAAAGTGGGGTGAAAATGTGTAAATAATACATTTAAGCTTATTTTATGATATAATTTAAATGAGTGGACCACTATGGGATTAATATATACTAAGTGGGGCAGGTGTAAGTCCACTATACCCATCAGATGGTTCATCTTCTCCATTTCCATTAAACATGCCGAATTGAAGGTGAGAGAAAACAACCATGGCCGTTTCACTCAAGCTCTCTTAACTCCCTCCATTTCAACTCCAATCTCTTAGGTTCCTTCATGAAACTTTGTCTACTCATCACAAGGAAGAGTTTGATACTAAATTTGAGAAGTTTAAGCAAGGTTTAACAAGCTCCAAACATAAGGTAAGTTCATATTTTTGAAGATAGCTTTGTTAAGTTTTGTGTACATGTTATGGGTGTTGGGTTTGTGAAGAAAATTTTTGAGTTTGAAGAGTTATTGTTGTGTTCATTTTGGACAGCCATGGAGTCATGTATTTGATAAAGTATTTGTACATATAATTGATGAGAATGATGTTGATCATGATGATTTAATAACCTAGTGAATTACTTCACATGTATAAGGTGATTTTTGCACTTGGAATGAGATTTAATGAATTGTAGGACACTTGGTGTTGAAGGACAATTTTCGGCAGCTTGGGGACACTTGAATAAATGTATGTATTCACGGAAATGTTGGCAGAATGTTGACATAGAAGGAGTGATGGATATGTGTATGAAATTAATTTGTAAAGTGTATGTGAGAATTAGTGATGTTTAGGTGTGTATGTGATTGTATTTAGACTTTGTAAATGTGAACTTTAATTGGTGTATTGAAGATAATTGTAATCTGCCCAAAGTGAGGATAATGTAAAGTGGGATGTGGTTTTGGTAATGTACCAAAACAGATTTGGTAGGGAAGTAAACATATTGCAAGGTAAATGTGTGTGATTGATGTGTGTTAAGCAAAGTAACCAAGGGCAGTGTACATTTTAGCCAATAAGTTTAAATGTGTAACCTCAATTGGTATGAGACCAATTGGAGGTGGAACTAGGCACAAAATGTGCCAACTTTCATTGAGAAAACATACCAAAATTCTGCTTGCAAGGTGACCTAAGAAAATGACCAATTCGGATTAGGTGCAATTAGGACCTGAAAAATGACCAATTGGACAGCAGTGAGTGTTTAGGCCATAACTCACTCAAAACAGGTCCAATTGACCTGAAATTTTAACCATGAATAGTTAAGACCCATACCTACAAGTCTTATGAAGACACCAAAGCCAGAAATGACCATAAGCAAGTCAAAAAGCTTGCACAAGTTCGGGTCCAAAAACTGGCCGAACCAAAGTTGACCAAATTGACCTAAAATTGACCTAATTTGATATCAATTAACCAGCAATAGTATAATGACCATAACTTGGTCTACTTAACTCGGATTGACCTAAAATTTTGCCCCGCATGCAATAAGACATAGATCTACAAGTTTTTAGTTTTGACCGAAACCCGAAAACCGAGGGAACTAGGTCGTCCGGCTAGGTCAAACTAGTACTCCGGAATCCAGCAAGTTGCATTAAAATGCACTAAACCAGGAAATGAGTTTGGTAACACGTACCAACCCTAAAACCCTATCGAATATGACATACTAATGACACTAAGACCTAATTTACCTAAAACGCATCGAGGGTCGGTATATTAGGTGATTAAGCAAATAAAGATATTCAATGAATTGTTTATCGAACATTATCGTTAGAGACAATTTAATTTAGTACTGAAACACTTCAAATTGTGTTTCTCAGTTACCAAAGACTCAGGAAAAGGGAAGGAAACACTGAGTCGGCCAGAAGACAGTCATCAGAGGTTTGTGCACAACTAGTTTTCAACTGATTTTGCTCTGAATAATATTTCATATGATTAATTGTATGTTATTGTTTTAAGTTGTGTTTGTGCACAACTAGTTTTTAACTGATTTTGTTTTGAATATTCATATGATTAAATGACATATTTTTCTTATGTATTATGTTCAGCAAGCATTGGATTTAATTCAATGATTATTGAAACTGTTATAGTATGTATGAATTTAGCTTTGCAAAATGGCATTTCCACAAGTATTAAGCATTGTTATGGATTGAATAAATTATGTTTTGGAAAATTGTGATAGAACATGTTTTGAATTGTGATGGTAATTTTCATGAAAAAATGTAAATTTATGATTTGAATCGTGATGAGCATAAAAATTATTGGATATTGAAATTGACTTTGAATCGAATTATATTGTGATTTATGCTCACTAAAAGGATTGTGATATTGTTTTATATCTCACTATAGATGCTTGACTAGGTTATTACCCGTCTCTCTCATTTGTTGAGAAGACAATGGAGTTAGTTGTGTTTTGATTACCATGGTACGTGCACAGGCTTAGATTTTCCTCTGATTTGAGGTTAGATCTAAGTTTATTTTATTGTTATGGCCCTTGCGGAAGATTCATTATTGTGATGGTACTGTGCACGATGATTCGACCTCCCCGACCATAGGGAGTTAGAATCACATCGAATATGGCCCTTTCGGATTAGTTTTGCATAGTTAGTGAGATAAAGATTGATTTTTGAGATACATTGATTTTTGAGATACAGAATGGCTTTTAAATGGTAAAGAATTGTGACTTCAATTATGGTTTATGTATAATTGATTTTGTTAGAATTACTTAAATGGATAGTCATGATTTGATAAATTGAATTTTGTGATCAAAGTCATTTATACAAATGATTTACATTATTGGCAATAAATATTTGGAGTTGTGGAATTTGATGAGTATTCAGATTTCCAAATTATCTACTGTAAATTTTGTCAATGTATATTGTACTATGTTTTAAATTATAGTTGTGCACCACTGAGTTCACCACTCAGCGATAGCTTTGTATCTTTATCGCGAGTAAGAAGAGCATAGAACGATAAGTAAATTTCCTTGAAGATATATTGGATCGACTCGGGTATATCATAGGTATACCCATGTACATAGGTTTTGATGTATGCATGTAATAATATGTATGTAAATTATTTGAGCAGTTCTATAGAAACTCTTGTAAAATATTTTGGTATGTAATTAAATGTAAATTATTGTAAATGTAAATTTGAAATTTCATTTACTTGAATAGTTTTGTATTATATTTCTTGTATCTCAGTTTTTGAAAAATCACTGCGGATTTGAGTTGAGAAATATGTTGTGTTGAGAATTGTATTGGAGTTGAGATTTGGAAAATTATTGAAGTGCTTTTTACAGGTTTTCTGAAGAACTGTTTTGTCCAAAATACAGATGGCACTCTGCCAAAATTTTTACAGAAATTCCAAATAAACCAAATGAGTTAGTTATTTCACTCAGTTCACCAAAGTCTTTAACACCTGTAAATAGTGCTCACCACTGTAAAAGAAGTAAGAAAAGTTTTTAAAATCCCTTGTAGTATATCTAATGGGTTATCGGTAGGCGAAGTACGGTAATTCATTAGGTGTACTACAGGATCATGTTACATCTTACAGAGGGTAGGGTGTGACATGTTTTAGTGGTATCAGAGCAATGGTTTTAAAGTGAATTTCGAACTGTGAATTTGAAATCTTTTTATCGGTAACTACAACTACTCAAATATTTGATACATATAGTACATTTACATCATAAATATGAACTAATGGAGAGGAATCTCCTTTTGTTGGTTGTACAGAAATAGAAAATCCTGTGAAAAGATATGGAAGAGAGGAATGAGACAATAGAACAGTCCGTGATGGCAGAAGTACAAGTTGAGGCCCCAACTCCACAAAGTGTCGAAGGCTTGACTATACCAGTTTTACCGGTACAAATTACTGCACAAATGGCCCAGCAAATGGCCACTTTCTTTCAACAAATGGCTGATAATCTGTCAGCCCAAGTCCAAGTACAAACCCAACCCCCACAAGGGCAGTGTGAAATGGAAAAGAGGGAGAAACCTATGGGTCAGAGCTCGAACAGTAATTTGAGAAAGAGAAAAGAATTTGAGGAACCCCGAGCTCAGGGATACGATAGAGGTGGATCATTAAGACAGAGACCACCAAGGTCCAGTCGTCGAACAACTAGAAGTTCCTACCCTTCCCGCCAATGTGAAACTTGTAGAAGATATCATGGTAGGATATGCTATAAAGCCTCTGGAGCCTGCTACAATTGTGGAAAACTTGGACACTTTGTTAAAAATTGTACTAAACCACCTCGATCTGCTCTCCGGATTTCACAGACCGTCAGTCAGAGTCAGAATAGAAATAGAGTTAGTACTCCTCACCACTATAACACAGTAAATCAACCCGAATATAGTAGCGCACCAGTCAGAGCGTCCACTATGCGCCAAGGAGAAAAAGCAGAAACTTCAGATGTAGCTGCTGGTAAGTTCTTAATTTTTGAAAGAAACAATGAGTTATTATTTGATCCCAGCACTACTTGTTTATATGTTAGTGTTAGAATTCTATGTTTTGTTGCTATTCCTTTACATGGGAATGAATTTTGATGTATTAGTGACTAGTCCTTTAGGATAATAACTATAATAACAAGTATGATTGACATTACTTTTGGAAGAATTGTTACCTAAAAGTATTTTCTAACATACCATAAATTATAAAGCTAAATGGCGAGCCTACTTAATGTAAGGCAAGAGGACCTAAAAGTAAGTTACAGTAATAGAATTGCTCTAGATGAGGGAAAAGAGGTTACTTTAGTAATTGTCAAAGGAAATTGTAATCAGAATCGGTTTGGGATATTAGTGGATTTGAGAAAGATAAGATGTTAGAAAACCTAGTCCATGAGGTTATAACGTAGTGACTATATAATGTTCTCGATGTTTGTATTGTAAGCTGCAGATTACAGTACCAACACGGGATTATTGTGTAGAGCTACGTGCTTCCTCGTGGTACAATAAATTAAGAATATTTGTAAGTAATCTATAAATTGATACTGATTCTTGAATAAAGTACTATTCTTTGAAATAAATGTGAAAATTTTAGTCAGAAATTTAAAACTTTAGAACTAGCCTATCAAACGACTACACTTGTAAGGTAGCTAGAGTCAGTGACTCGGTTACATTAATGTGAATTACCTGTACCACAATAATTGCTATAAGCTTAGAGATATCAGTACGACTTATCATCCTCAGATGGATGGACAGTCGAAACAAGTAATTCAGGTAAATTCAGAAACTCATTGAGTTCCTATAAATAATGAAATGAAAGGATAATAATAACCTGTAAAATGTAATAAACCCTCGAGAATATACTGAGAACTTCTGTCCTTGAATCCGAGGGGAGATGGGACAGATACATCCCACTAATAGAATTTGTATACATTAATAAGTGTCAAGCTAGCATACAAGTGGCACCCTATGAAACATTGTAAGGGAATAGATAACTGTGGATTTTGTGATAAAACTTCCGAGGACATAGAATAGTCAAGATGCAGTATAGGTCATAGTTATCAAACTAACCAAGTCTGCTCACTTTTTGCCAGTGCTGATGGACTATAGCCTGGAAAGATTGGCTAGATTGTACATATATGAAATTGTAAAATTACATGGAGTGCCAGTATCGATTGTATCTGACAGAGATCCTAGGTTCACTTCTAGATTCTGGGGTAGTCTTCAGAGAGCCCTAAGAACTAGATTGAACTTCAGCACAGCATTCCACCCACAGACAGATGGCCAGTCTGAAAAGATTATTCAGATATTGGAGGATATGCTACGGGCTTGTGTGATTGAATTTGAAGGTAGTTGGGATACACACTTTCTTTGATTGAGTTTGCTTATAACAATAGCTACCAATCAAGCATAGGGATGCCTCCATATGAAGCTTTGTATGGCAGGAAGTGCAGAACTCCCTTATGTTGGGATGAAGTAGGTGAAAGGAAGATGATTGGGCCAGAAATTGTTCAGCAGATAGAGGAAAAGATTAGATTGATCAGAGATAGACTCAAGGCTGCATCAGACCGTCAGAAGTCCTATGTTGGTCTGAAGAGAAGAGATATTGAGTATGCAGTGGGTGATAAAGTATTCCTCAAAGTTCTCCTTGGAAGAGGATTGTGAGATTTGGCAAAAAGGGGAAACTGAGTCCTCGTTTCATCGGACTATATGAGATTTTGGAAAGAGTGGGTCCTTTGGCATATCGGTTGGCATTACCTCCAGAGCTAGCAAGGATACACAGTGTCTTCCATGTGTCCATGTTAAGGAGGTACAGATCTAACCCATCTCATGTACTGTCAGTTGAAGAGATTGAAGTAAACCTAGACCTCTCATATGAGGAAGAACCCATAAAAATTCTGGCTTATGAGGTGAAACAGCTGAGGAACAAACAGATACACTTGGTTAAAGTGCTGTGGAACCATCATTCAGGCCAGGAAGCTACTTGGGAACGTGAAGAGGATATGAGGAGACAGCACCCACAGCTATTCAGAGACTAATGCCAGGTAAAATTTCGAGACGAAATTTATTTTAAGGGGGAGAGAATTGTAACACCCCTAAGTTCGATAGTGCGTTCTGCTGCTCCAGTAACCAGTGTTGTCCGGACAGCTAGGATGCCTAGAACCACACTCCAATATGAGTGAGGAGACATAAAATAATGAAATACAAGAAAAAAAAATACAAGAAAAACAAAGGAAAAATAATAGCAAAGAAATGTGATCAAGTTAAGCGAGCCGGGAAACCTAGAGATGGGTGACCGCACCGGGAAGTCACGGCGTGGACCGTTGACTAGCCCTAGACTGCGGGGAACCCTGGAAAACATTTTTAGGACTTAAATAGACCCTTATTGAAGAATAAATATCATTAGAAAGATCAAAGAAAAATTAAATAATTAGTACAAAGAAAAGTGAGAAATCGAAAAACAGACAAAACCCAGATATTAGAAAAATCGAACGTAACCGAACAGGGCATTATGGTCATTTGACACGAATTGTCTTTTGACATAATTGTAATTTAAAAATAAATTATATTACACTGTTAAAAATGAAATGAAAAATTAAAAGAGGGGTACCTAATACAAATAGCTAAAAGTGGGGTGAAAATGTGTAAATAATACATTTAAGCTTATTTTATGATATAATTTAAATGAGTGGACCACTATGGGATTAATATCTACTAAGTGGGGCAGGTGTAAGTCCACTATACCCATCAGATGGTTCATCTTCTCCATTTCCATTAAACATGCCGAATTGAAGGTGAGAGAAAACAACCATGGCCGTTTCACTCAAGCTCTCTTAACTCCCTCCATTTCAACTCCAATCTCTTAGGTTCCTTCATGAAACTTTGTCTACTCATCACAAGGAAGAGTTTGATACTAAATTTGAGAAGTTTAAGCAAGGTTTAACAAGCTCCAAACATAAGGTAAGTTCATATTTTTGAAGATAGCTTTGTTAAGTTTGTGTACATGTTATGGGTGTTGGGTTTGTGAAGAAAATTTTTGAGTTTGAAGAGTTATTGTTGTGTTCATTTTGGACAGCCATGGAGTCATGTATTTGATAAAGTATTTGTACATATAATTGATGAGAATGATGTTGATCATGATGATTTAATAACCTAGTGAATTACTTCACATGTATAAGGTGATTTTTGCACTTGGAATGAGATTTAATGAATTGTAGGACACTTGGTGTTGAAGGACAATTTTCGGCAGCTTGGGGACACTTGAATAAATGTATGTATTCACGGAAATGTTGGCAGAATGTTGACATAGAAGGAGTGATGGATATGTGTATGAAATTAATTTGTAAAGTGTATGTGAGAATTAGTGATGTTTAGGTGTGTATGTGATTGTATTTAGACTTTGTAAATGTGAACTTTAATTGGTGTATTGAAGATAATTGTAATCTGCCCAAAGTGAGGATAATGTAAAGTGGGATGTGGTTTTGGTAATGTACCAAAACAGATTTGGTAGGGAAGTAAACATATTGCAAGGTAAATGTGTGTGATTGATGTGTGTTAAGCAAAGTAACCAAGGGCGTGTACATTTTAGCCAATAAGTTTAAATGTGTAACCTCAATTGGTATGAGACCAATTGGAGGTGGAACTAGGCACAAAATGTGCCAACTTTCATTGAGAAAACATACCAAAATTCTGCTTGCAAGGTGACCTAAGAAAATGACCAATTCGGATTAGGTGCAATTAGGACTGAAAAATGACCAATTGGACAGCGGTGAGTGTTTAGGCCATAACTCACTCAAAACAGTCCAATTGACCTGAAATTTTAACCATGAATAGTTAAGACCCATACCTACAAGTCTTATGAAGACACCAAAGCCAGAAATGACCATAAGCAAGTCAAAAGCTTGCACAAGTTCGGGTCCAAAAAGCGGCGAACCAAAGTTGACCAAATTGACCTAAAATTGACCTAATTTGATATCAATTAACCAACAATAGTATAATGACCATAACTTGGTCTACTTAACTCGGATTGACCTAAAATTTTGCCCCGCATGCAATAAGACATAGATCTACAAGTTTTTAGTTTTGACCGAAACCCGAAAACCGAGGGAACTAGGTCGTCCGGCTAGGTCAAACTAGTACTCCGGAATCCAGCAAGTTGCATTAAAATGCACTAAACCAGGAAATGAGTTTGGTAACACGTACCAACCCTAAAACCCTATCGAATATGACATACTAATGACACTAAGACCTAATTTACCTAAAACGCATCGAGGGTCGGTATATTAGGTGATTAAGCAAATAAAGATATTCAATGAATTCTTTATCGAACATTATCGTTAGAGATAATTTAATTTAGTACTGAAACACTTCAAATTGTGTTTCTCAGTTACCAAAGACTCAGGAAAAGGGAAGGAAACACTGAGTCCAGACCGAGAGACAGTCATCAGAGGTTTGTGCACAACTAGTTTTCAACTGATTTTGCTCTGAATAATATTTCATATGATTAATTGTATGTTATTGTTTTAAGTTGTGTTTGTGCACAACTAGTTTTTAACTGATTTTGTTTTGAATATTCATATGATTAAATGACATATTTTTCTTATGTATTATGTTCAGCAAGCATTGGATTTAATTCAATGATTATTGAAACTGTTATAGTATGTATGAATTTAGCTTTGCGAAATGGCATTTCCACAAGTATTAAGCATTGTTATGGATTGAATAAATTATGTTTTGGAAAATTGTGATAGAACATGTTTTGAATTGTGATGGTAATTTTCATGGAAAAATGTAAATTTATGATTTGAATCGTGATGAGCATAAAAATTATTGGATATTGAAATTGACTTTGAATCGAATTATATTGTGATTTATGCTCACTAAAAGGATTGTGATATTGTTTTATATCTCACTATAGATGCTTGACTAGGTTATTGCCCGTCTCTCTCATTTGTTGAGAAGACAATGGAGTTAGTTGTGTTTTGATTACCATGGTGCGTGCAGGCTTAGATTTTCCTCTGATTTGAGGTTAGATCTAAGTTTATTTTATTGTTATGGCCCTTGCGGAAGATTCATTATTGTGATGGTACTGTGCACGATGATTCGACCTCCCCGACCATAGGGAGTTAGAATCACATCGAATATGGCCCTTTCGGATTAGTTTTGCATAGTTAGTGAGATAAAGATTGATTTTTGAGATACATTGATTTTTGAGATACAGAATGGCTTTTAAATGGTAAAGAATTGTGACTTCAATTATGGTTTATGTATAATTGATTTTGTTAGAATTACTTAAATGGATAGTCATGATTTGATAAATTGAATTTTGTGATCAAAGTCATTTATACAAATGATTTACATTATTGGCAATAAATATTTGGAGTTGTGGAATTTGATGAGTATTCAGATTTCCAAATTATCTACTGTAAATTTTGTCAATGTATATTGTACTATGTTTTAAATTATAGTTGTGCACCACTGAGTTCACCACTCAGCGATAGCTTTGTATCTTTATCGCAGTAAGAAGAGCATAGAAACAGTAAGTAAATTTCCTTGAAGATATATTGGATCGACTCGGGTATATCATAGGTATACCCATGTACATAGGTTTTGATGTATGCATGTAATAATATGTATGTAAATTATTTGAGCAGTTCTATAGAAACTCTTATAAAATATTTTGGTATGTAATTAAATGTAAATTATTGTAAATGTAAATTTGAAATTTCATTTACTTGAATAGTTTTGTATTATATTTCTTGTATCTCAGTTTTTGAAAAATCACTGCGGATTTGAGTTGAGAAATATATTGTGTTGAGAATTGTATTGGAGTTGAGATTTGGAAAATTATTGAAGTGTTTTTTACAGGTTTTCTGAAGAACTGTTTTGTCCAAAATACAGATGGCACTCTGCCAAAATTTTTACAGAAATTCCAAATAAACCAAATGAGTTAGTTATTTCACTCAGTTCACCAAAGTCTTTAACACTTGTAAATAGTGCTCACCACTGTAAAAGAAGTAAGAAAAGTTTTTAAAATCCCTTGTAGTATATCTAATGGGTTATCGGTAGGCGAAGTACGGTAATTCATTAGGTGTACTACAGGATCATGTTACATCTTACAGAGGGTAGGGTGTGACACTCTTGTTCTTCTTTCTTCGTCTTGGCCAACCTGCAGGGGAATGGAGGAAGAATAGAATTATTAACCTTATTCAGTTTAGGTTCAGTATTTACCTCAATTTCAGGAACTTCAGACTCTTTTTCTCCTTACTTTTTATTTTTCGTTGACTCATGTGGAGTCTGATTATCAACTTCTTTCCCACTACGCAATAGTATTGCACTCGCATTTGCTCTGGGGTTCATGACTGTTTGTGATGGAATCCTTCCAAAACCTTGAGCTTCCAGCTTACTCACAGATGAGGCTAACTTACCAATCTGTCTCTCTATGTTTTGAATGCTATTTCTGGTCTCCTGTTGAAACTATTGGGTATTGTTAGCCAAAGCCTTAACAATTTCATCAAGTGACATACCTTGATTTGAGGGAGGCGGAGGTGCAAGTGGTTGATTCACTTGTGGTCTCTACTGCTGGTATCGGTTTTGCACCGATTGATTCCCATAACTCAAATTGGGATGATCTCGCCATCCTGGATTATAAGTATTAGAGTAGGGATAATACTTGCGTTGTTACTGTCCATAATGTCCTAATGCATTAGCATGTTGCATTGATTCATCCTCTTGTAACGCAGGACACATATCAGTAGCATGACCCGAACCCGAATAAATTCCACATACCTTAACAGTTTGCATGTTCCCTACAGCTAACTGCCTCACCAAAGAAGTTAAATCAGAAATTTTTTTCTCAAGGTTAGATGTACTTACCTCATTAACCTTCATAGGTGTGTGATCCATTCTCATTCCAAACTGCTGAGAATTTGCTGCCATGTTAATAATCAGCCTCCTTACTTCATCTGGTGTTTTGTCAACCAAAGCTCCTCCACTGGCAACATCTATCATACTGCGGTTCATTGGTAGTAGTTCCTCATAGAAATATTGAATCAAAAGCTGCTCACTTATTTGATGATGGGGACAGCTTGCACACAGATTTTTAAATCTCTCTCAATACTCATACAAACTCTCTCCATTGTACTGCCAGATGCCACAAATTTCTTTTCTTATGTTGGCAGCACAGGAAGCAGAAAAATACTTCTCTAGAAATATTTGCTTCATCCCATTCCATGAGTTGACAGATCCAGAAGGAAGGTAATACAACCAATCCTTAGCTGTGCCCTCCAGTAAGAAAGGGAAAGCTCGAAGTTTGATTTGATCCTCTGAAACTCCTTGAGGTTTCATGCTGGAACACACAACATGAAATTCCTTTAGATGCTTATGTGGATCCTCACCTGTAAGACTATGAAATTTAGGCAACAAATGGATTAGTCCAGATTTCAACTTAAAAGCAACATTTAAAGCAGTGTATTGGATACACAAAGGCTGTTGGTTTAGATCAAGAGCAGCCAACTCTTTCAAAGTCCTAGCAGCCATGGTCTCATTTTTGGAACTTGACTCTGAATCTGAATCCGAACTTAGCTCCTTTGGAGATTGGACTCCTTCAGATGTACTTGGAATCTGCCTAGCTTGCTTAGTCAATTTTCTCAACCGTTTAACTGTTTTTTCTACTTCTGGATCAAAGATCAATTCACCAGATTGAGAAGTTCTTGTTATACACAAAGAGAAATCAAAGTAAAAACAGAAAAACACCTCAAAACCCTAGAAAACAATCGAATTTGGCCTCAAGAGGGTGGGGCCAAAGAATCTTGTGGATTCATTGGTCTTGATCAGAGCGTCATTTCTTTCAAAATAGGTATAGGCCGCCCTCCAAATTCAACCAAAAATCTGTCGATGAATAGTAACACCGTAATTTTTTTCCAAAAACCTAAAAATAACAACACTTCACAAACAAAATTAATAACAAAATACCCTAACACTAAAAACACGAAATCCAATGAATTTCAGTCCCTAGTAGCGGCGCCAAAATTCTTGATGGTTGTCGAATCCACTAGAAATTTGATTCACTGAAATTACTAGTTGTGAAATATTTTTTGCAATAAGTGGTAAGTCCATATCGAACCCTAGAGACTGAATCATTAAATTTCATGCACTTGTGTAATGGAAAAAAAAAATAAAGGTTGGGGGTGGGGGGGAGGGGTAATTCGCAATCCAAAGAAGAAATCCAAAATTTAAGATCTAAAATTTAATAAGAAACTCTCGAATTAAACAATCTTCAGTCCAAGTTAATTCTCATTCCAATGCATTGATTTGATCATAGACAAAACAAATACAATTATCTCTTATTGAATACTTAATGTAGATTTACCAAATAGCGAGGTAAACCCCTGACTTCCCTATACTCATCAATTCAAGCCCAGCACTCTTATTGACTTTAATTATTAACTAAATTGGTATTAAGCAATCCTCACCAAATTAATAACTGCTTTAAGAAAAGGAAGTAGTTAAGCTGAACAATAATTTATGAAGCATAAATCATTTAATCCACCCTATTATTTTCTTAGGTTATTATTGAAAACTTGGATCATAATCAATAAAACCTAATTGCTACTCATGTCAATCTTACACAACAATTACGGATTATGAAGATGAACTAGCAATTGATCAAATCAAACAATTAACTAATAGGCCTTTTTAGAAAATCATTCAACAGATCAAAGACAAAGAAATCAGAAAACAATAGATATTCAAAAAGACATAAATTAAATTAAGAACCTAGTCTCACAAATCAAACAAAAGAACTTAAATCCCTTGAACTGAATTAAGAACTCAGCCACTCATGTTCATGGATTACAGAAAAATAAAGAAGAAATCTAAGAAGAATGAAGAATGAATGTCTTCTATGGAGAATGAAGGTCTGAATTGGGATGCTCTTAGCTGCTGCCCAAAGATGTATTTATAGTAAAAAAACCTAACCCCAAAGATAGGAACCAAACTAGGAAAAGTTTTGAAATTCAACAGATTTTCAGCCTACATTCACGTCTCTAAAATCAAGGCCGATTTTTAGCGACTTCCTTTTCGAATATACCTCTGCACTCTTCAGGAAAGCTGTAGCCCTATTTCTTGGCTTTCCAACGGATACTTATTCGCCCAAATCCGAGGTCTACAGCCCAAGTTATGGCTCAAAAACTAGGACTGGTTTAGACAGATGGTCCAGCCCATAGTGACGACTTCATTGCCATTTTTGATAATTAATATAGCCTCATCTCACATCCATCCCTTCATAGAAGTTATAGAGGTGGCTCTTAAGGTTCAATTGGGCTTAGGCTTGCTTCATTTAGACATTTGAAGCTCCAGATACAAAATAAATACTAAAACTAGTTGTGATACATCAAGTCAGGGCTTTTGCAATAGATCCATAGCTCATTTTGTCAACCTTAGAGACTGATTTGGGTTTTGGTCCCTCTTTATCATTTGAAGTGCTCTGTCTTAGCTTTTTAATGGATTAAACAGCACTCAATTTGGAAACCCACAACTTTAGAAACACCTGAAAAATACAGTAAAGGTCAAATGCTAAAAATTTCTCCATAATTATTCCACATCTAAAAATATGCCTAAATGATAAATATATTTTAACTAACTAAATTAAACATAAAAACATACTAAAAATAGTAAATGTGATGGGAGTAAAATTAATAAGTTATGCACTTATCAGTAAGTTACACGGGCCTTAGAGGCTTCAATGGGTCAACTTACATGGCCTATGTACTTGTGCATGCTCCATTTACTTCTTCAAGCCTTGGTGACAGAAAGTTACATAGGTCTTTGAAGGTTACACAGCCCAAGTTACAAGGCCCGTGTACTATGGCTTTCTTTGCACTTCGTCAAGTTTTGCTAGGTAGGAAGTTACACGGGTTCGGGGCTGTGTTTACATAACCCGTGTAAAGTGTATCAGTAACTTGCCTTGCTTTATAAGTTCTTCCAAGCTTCCTTCTTTGTTCCTATGCCTTGAATTTCCTTTATAACACCTAAAAATATGCAAAAAAAACATAGATTTTAGTATGGAATAGTGAAATTTATGAAAACTAATGAAATTATCAAATGTACATGCAATTACCTATCTAAATGCCATGAAATATCATACAATTATGCCTAAAAATATCTATATAATACAAGTGTATCACTTTGCTTAATGGGGCATCATACACCATAATAGACATGGACCTGAAGATGGAAGCCAATAGCATGGTACCAAGAGCACAAGGCTAGCCTATAGCAAGAGAGTAAGCTTGTGGTAGATACTCGCTGGAAGGACATCTAAAGGACGGCAGAAAACTAACTTGCAGATTAAGCACCAAATGAACAGTGTGCAGTTAAATTGGCTAGTACTAGTGTTATAGTCAATCAAGGCACTATAAGTAAATTCGTCTAGTTTCTTAAACTTGGAAGGCAACTCTGTGAAGGAGCTGGGCACCTATTTTCCAATAATGGGAAGGCCTATGAAAGCCTTGATATCCTTTAGAGGGATCAGCGTAAGCCCCATTGGCAATATAAAAGAGTTGGAGGACCTTGACTAGAGCCTTAAAGAGCTAGCCATCAACCTAGGGCAGAGAGGAGGAGCACATATGGCTAGTTTAATAAAATCATAAAGGCCTAAGAGCTTCCAAGTGTTGGAGAAGTGAGGCTAGAAATTGTCAAGCCATGCCTCCCAACTTGAAGACCATTGAGGCTAAGATTTAATATCACTAAGGCAGAGAAAAAGCTGCAATTTGCAATTGACTAGTAATTACTTATACTATCCCAAAAGGAAGGGAGAAGTGGAATAGCATGAGGAAGAGCCAGGGGACATATAATGGTAACCTCTACAACTAGACCCTGCAAGAAGTGAAGTAATTAAGCTTAGGTACCTGGGTAAAACATCTATAAGGAATGGATAAGGTAGTGAAAGTTCAGAATACTTACTGAGAGTGGGCTCAGAGGTGGAAGGACTATGGACTTCCTAGTGTTGGTGCCTACAGTCTCTATGGTGCTGATACCTATAAAAGCAGTGACAGGTACCATATTAGATAAAATTTAGGCAAAGTTTCCTGTGAAAAATGGACATTTAGAAAATTGGTTCCTCAATTATGAACCAATTCTCACAACTTGCAAAAAAACCAAAAAGCATATATTTGGACCTAGGGGTCTTAATCCATATTTTGATGATAATAAATAATTGGTGTGTTACTAATCTACCATGGAAGTGTTTGTGTTGAGATTGTAGGTCTCAAGTTTATAATTGAGAAATTGCTTCAAATCAAGATTGAAAGAAAGCAAGAAATTGAAGTAAAGATCAAGGAGGCACTGCAATGTAAATTTTTATTTTATCTTGTGAATCTTAAATGGTTGATTATGATGGCTTAAGTCTAGGTTTCTCTAAATTTGTTAGTATCTTTATTTTTAACTTTTTCATGACCAAGGGGAGCAAAATGAATTTTTCACTTTTGGGAAATACAAATTTATTTATGAAAGTGTTTTCATTGAAAATTTTATCAAATTAGCTTTCCAACGGTTCAAACGGATCAAAAATCCAAGTTCAAGTCAAAAAGTTATAAGTTTGTGAACCTCTAAACTTCTTAGTGTCTATATTTTTAACTTTTCTTGACCCAGGAGGAGTAAAGTGAAATTGCCACACCTTACCCTTACATAAGATATGACATGCTCTCGTAATATGTCTAATGAATTACCGAAACACCCTCTACTGATAATCCATTAAACATATTACAAGGGATTTAACGATTTCAAATTTAATTTCAAATTAAAATTGTCAATAACAGGTTTAATAATTTCCCTAAGGTTTAAGAGAAATACTTTGAAATTAACTAAGAAAAAAAATAAGCATTTTTAAAACTTAAAGAAATTTTATGAAAGTTCAGCATGGTGATGGCTAAAATTTAACTGCCCAAAAATTTAAAAACTGTTAAACAAACCTTGCAGTAATAATTGTATATCACAAATTCATCAAATCAACATTTCATTAAATGTTTTTCTCCATTCACATCCAAAAGAAATACATTCTTCCAATTTACATTGATTAAATATCAATAAAATAATATTACATCACTTTTGTATAACTGCTCAAATATCTCTTACATACATATAGTCCATATTTACATCAGAACAAAATTCAAAAGGTTAACCTAGAAGTATACCCCGCTTGCTAAAAAGAATATAGCTTCTACTACTTTCACTTGACAGTTTTTTCCTTTCCTTTACTTGCGATAGCATAAAAACTATCGCTAAGTACAAAGACTCAATGGTGCACAACCATCAATTTATAAACCAACATAAAACATAAAATGTCAAACTATAACAAAGTATTTAATATGTTCAAATTTTTCATAAAATATAAAAATAATAATATTCACAATCATCAACAAGTCATTTATTTTCAACAACACATTTGTTATAACATTTAAAAATATCCACTGTTACCAATATCTCATAGTTTAAGTAATGACATAAAATTTCCGATCAATGATGTGTTGTACACTATGACAAAGTTATCTCAACCCCATCTAATCGAAACTAATGGCGGAAGCAAAGCTAGCTAGCAAATATGAGTGCACCCATTCGATCTCAACCTCAACTGGTAAACCAGATAGGGAGGATAAAATAACCAATCTCAACTCCTCAAGTGGAGAAGAAACATATCCAATCTCAACCTTATAGAATGAGCGAAGCAATCAAAGTCTGTCACACCAATTGTGGTTTTAAAACAATTTTAAAAAAATTTTCACTCAAATCAATAAGCATTTCAAATCATCACAAATCATCATATATGGTTGGTAACACATCAATTTCACAAACACTTCTAAATTTCATACATCCGGCCACCCTCGTACTATAATAGAATAAATCACCAAATATTCACTTTTTCAACCCAATAATAAATTCTTTTCAATATTAAAAATATTCTCAAACCAATATAGATAATTCTCACAGGCAAAAGAAATTCACATTTGCATATTTAAACACAAGAAAATTAGAGTTGTGCATAAACCTTATCTTAGTCTCCTTTCTTTGACCTATTTCTCCCTTTACTTCAAACTTCTCTTTTCCACTAAAACACATAATTTCAATTGTCTCAATACTTATTCTAACTTCCACCAATAACTAAACAAATAAATTCCTAGTGAATTCCTAAAATAACTACATATTCTTACTATTCCAGATTATAGGGCAAAATTGGAACATGTCCTTAGAACTAAATTTCAGTCTAGTTTCAGTCATAATTTGTCAAATTGTCCTCATAAAAGTAGTTTCTCTATGTCTTAGCTTTAATTATCATTTTGAATCACTCAATTTGGAGGTCTAAATCATTAGTTATGGCCAAAATACCAGGTACTAATCCTGGGTGCCTTATCCTGAGTTTTTCAGGTTTTCTAGATTTTTACCCAAACTTGCACTCAATATCTAAGCACTTTATATCTAGAATTTGTACCAGGTCTCTAAAGCAAAGTTTTAGGCCTTTGTCTTAAGTTTCCAAATCATTTTTTAGTACCTCAATTAGAGATGTACAAAGGAAGATATGCCCTATTTACTACAAAAGGGTTTTGCTGGAAATTCTGGAATCTCAGTCTGGCCAAACCCACTTGCACTAAAATTTCAATCACTTTACCCTTACATCTGGGTCTAGGTCAAAACATGAAAGTTGTATCTCTATGTCCTATGCTTATTTGGCTTTAGAATCATTTAATTTCCACTTGTGTAGCTTGAGTTATAGTCATTTTGCCAAAACTATTCAGGTGACAAATTCTCAGGTTTCAGGTCTATTCCAGAATCCATGCAGATTTCTGGACTCACTTTGTCAAGCAAATTTGGATAGGTTACAGTCATAATTTAGCATCATGGTTTTAATATGAATTATTCCCCTATGTTTCAGGATTACACAAGTTCAAGAATTACTCAATTTGGAGTTTTATAGAGCAAGTTATGTTCAATTTAGTATGTACTATTCATTTGCTCAATTTATAAGGTTCTAGTTTTGCATTGCCATAATTTAGCCCTAATTTAGATATCTTCAGGTTAGTTTCAGGGCCAGTGTTCCGCATGAAAGTTTTAGTATAATGTCTTAGCTTTAATTTCCCTTTGGTTTCACCTCAATTGGAATTATGTAGCTTAAGTTATGAGCATTGAACCTCACTGGACTCTAGCTGTCCAAATTTAACACTTATAGCATAATATCAATTCATTAAATTTCTTCACCAAATCACTAAAGTATCTCTATAAATACACATCCAATCATCATAATATAGCCATAATAGCATTAAATAGGTTTCATGTCATGAAAACCCTAATTACATAAAACTCCAACTCCCATATTCCAATTTCAATCAATTTCAAGTTCATAAACCATATTTACTACTTCATTCAAGACTAGAAATCAAGTTAATCACATCAAAACTCAAAACCCCTTACTCCTTCCTCCATGACCTAAATTCCCTTCTTCATAACATACATGATTTCAAATAATTTCCATAGTAATTTCCACAATTAAACTTAGATTCAATAAATTCATAACTAACTAAGCTCAAATCACAACTTACATGAATTGGCCAACACTTCTTCTTCACAAATCTTCCAAATTCCTTGTATTCCTTGCTTGCTTTTTTCAAATCAAGGCTTAATTCAAGGATTTATCTTGATTTCCTATGAAAATTATGGAGGAATTTAAGGGTTTAGAGCTTGGAAAGGAAGCTTTCATGGAGGTTTAGAGAGAGAGAATGGACAGTCATGATGGAAGAAAAAGAAGATGATAAAGATGATAGTGGTGTGATGATGTTTTAATGAGATATTATCTTGAATAAATAATTTTTGTCTTATTCACAAAATATCCAAATATTTATAATTATAATTTTATTTATAATTATAACAATTCAATAATTCCTCCTATGTCCTCATTAAATTTTCATACTTCTTTTTGTTAATTTAGTCTCATTCTAATACATTAATCTCACTTAATTTAATTGACATTTCGGTAAAAAATTAACTCTTCAAGTGAATTGACCAAAATGCCCTTCATCGAGTTATAGTCCATCTTTTTCAATAATACCGATTAAGTCTATAACCCGATGGTCACTTTAATTTTTATTCTGCTTATCTTAATTAATTTCCATCTCATTTTTAGTCATCGAGTTGGCTTTGAATAATACTATTCACAGACCGAAAAATAGTACTATTCAGAGCTCGAAATTCTCAGGACATTATAGAAATTTTCACTTTTGAGAAATGCAAATTTGTTTTTGAAAGTGTTTTCATTGAAAAATTTATCAAATTAGCTTTCCACTAGTTCAAACAGATCAAAAATCTGAGTTCGGATCAAAAAGTTATGAGTTTTTGAAGCCTAAGTGCCCTTTTGTGTAGAGAGCACTTCAGCAGTCGAAAGTAGAAACTTCAGCAGCTAAAACTAACTCCTTAAATGGTGATTTTTGAGTGTTTAAACCCTTTGGCAGCCAAAGTTTACTTTTTGAATGGTATTTTTTGAAGCTCCAACCTTCGGCAGCCGAAGTAAAAAACTTCAACAACCAAACCTGGGATTCTAAAACTTGATAAAACAGAGTTTTGGGTAGTTGAATGGCTATATTTGTATTTAATACACCTCCAACGATCATTTTCTTACCAAAACTATAAATAGAGGCCATTTATGACTGGAGGAAGTTAACAACTATTTCTTGAGAATTTATTGTGTTCAAAAGATTTTTCTTCTTCTCTCTCTCTCTAGAACTTGAGCTACCATAATTGATTATTGAGAGCTTGATACATTGAGCTATAATTATTTTTGTTTTAAGAGTCAGTTCAAGATTGTTGTGAGCATTCATTGTAACTTGAGTGAGATAGAGCATTAAATTGCTATTTTGTGTAAAAGAATTTGTAAAAGAGTAAGGATTTACTCTTGTGGTGATTATAAGGGGTTATTCTTCACCCAAAGAAGAATTTTAGTGGAATTAACTCTCAAAGAGGGCCTTAAGAAGAGGATGTAAGCTTGGGATAGCCGAACCTCTATAAAATTTCTTGTGTTCTTTCTTTCCTTCCTTTTCTTTGTGTTATTCACTTAAAATTTCTCTTAGCTTTCAAATTTTTTAATTAGCACCCAATTCACCCCTGCCCTATCTGCGGAGCTACACGTAGCTATGAGGTGGCAGTACCTAGGAGCTAGAAGGAGAATCATTTGAAACCATCTCTGCAAGTATAATAGCAAAGAGATATATCAAATATATATATATATATATATATATATATATATATATATATATATATATATATATATATATATATATATATGCCTAGACAACAACCACAAGTAGCACAAGTACCAACATGCAAACAGTTTAATATGCAAGTGCCTAACAATATACTACAGTAAGTGCAAGTACCTAAGCAATACATAGGCATTTATAAAATTCTCAAAAATCTAGCAAAATCATAAGACCTGTTCAACGTCCAACTATTACATGGCAAGATTAGCATCAAGAATGTAATACCCCTAATTGCATAGCCTGGTATATTTTACTATTCCAGTGACCGGTGTTGGTCCAAAAAATTAAAGGGATTAGAACCACATCTAAGAAAACTAGATAAGCCCTAAACGTAAATAATTAGTAATTGTTAATTAGTTAAGTATAAATAAGAAAAACAGAACATAAGAAGTTAAATGAGCCGAGAGTCATAACGATGGGTGACCTTCTCGAGAAGGACTGCGAAGTCGATTTAAACTCAAATTTCAAACCGTAAAATGTGACGTTGCGGTCCTTAGGACTATTGTGAACACAATGGAAAAGAGAAAATCACAAAAAAGAATTGTTAAGCCGGTCAAATAATTAGGTCAGAGATCCGAAAGAAATATTGAATTATTTCTATCAATTAGGTCTCGAACTGGCGATGGGCAATTTGGTCAAGTGACCCCGAGAGCTGATTCCTAACCTGACTGTCAAATAAAATCAGAGAAAAGAAAATTTTAGAATCGGGAATTAAATTAAAGAACTAATGGAAAAATAAATTAAAAAAAAAGGAAAAAGGAAAAGTGAAAGGTGATGACATCATGCATGACATCATGCATGATGCAATAAACACTAATTAAAAAAATTTGGATAATTTGTGGTCTTCCATAAAGGATAAATTAATAAAAGAAAAAGAAAGGGAAAAAAAAAGGGAGAGTCTTCTTCATTGTCGTCCCTCTCTCTCTCACTCTCTCCCTCACCCATAAACCTCCATTAGAGCTCTTTTGTGAGCTTGAAAATAACAAAATCCCACCATAAAAAAATAGTCTACCATAGATAAAACTTGTTTGGGCAACTAGAAAGGAAGGTGCAAGGGAAAGAAAAAAAGAAAACTTAAAGGAAAGGAAGAAGAAAATTCTGTATTCAAGGTAGTAATTCAAACTTCAGCTTTTTAGTTTAATTATTGTGTTTGTAACTTAACTAACTTAGAAATATACTTAAAATGAAATGAAAATAATTGTTGGAGGACTAGAAGTAAATTCGGTCAGCTAGGGTTTGCTATGGTAATGTATGAATTTGCTTGAATTAATAGTGTAGATAAACTTGTATGAGTGTGGAAGTGATGTTGATATGCTTTGATTTAGTTAAATGTAACAATTAGTGTAGTTAGGGTTTTGGCACCTAGGGTTTGGAAGACAAAAATTTGGAGAAGTTGTCAAATGGTGTGTTTGACCTTGTTAGAGATGAAAAATGGTCATTTGTGACCAATTGATGTATGTTGGAAGTGTTAGAATTAGGTTTAGATTCGGATTGGATGTGGGCAGTATGCAGGCAACATGACCAAGGTCTCTTTTAGGGACAAAAACTGAAACTTTACAAGCATAATTGGTGTGAAGCCAATTGGGAATGAAACTAGACACAAAGTGACTAAAACCTAGTGAACAAATTGACCAAATTCGAATTAGGCAATCCGACCTGTACAAAAATGATCAAATGAATAGTGTTTATTTATTTGGCCATAACTTGGGCTAGGCAGGTCTAAATGACCTGAAATATTACCAGTAGAAAGCTGAGATATAGACCTAAAACTTTCATGAAGAACACAAACCCAAATTTTGCCCTTAACCAAGTCATTTAGCCACCCAAATTTGGTGACCTAAAACTGCCAGAACCAATTTGGTGCCCAGAAAATCTGGGTAAGTCTAATCCGGCAGCCATGATTCAAATGGCTATAACTTGAGCTACAAAACTCTAATTGGAGTGATTCAAAAAGGAGAATAAAGTTAAGACAATAAGAAACAATTTCTATGAAGAAAACTTAGCCAAATTCTAACAGCAAAATGACCAATGGAACAGTGCAACATAAGACACCAAAACTGAAAATGTAAAATTTTGCCTGAAAGATTTAAGTTTTGAGTAAACAACCAAAAGCAATAAATTAGGTAACCAAAATGTGGTATGTGGGTGAAATTAGAATTCCCATACCTATTAAGCCTTAGAAAGTCAACAAATTGACTTGAATAGTATAGTGAATAGTAACCCCAAAACACAATTTAAAGAATGCCAAGTTTAGCATATTAAAGCTAGGTATAAGTGAATTTGAATTTATTTTTGGATTTATAATGAGTTATGATACTGAAACATTGAGAAACTATGTGTTTCAGCGGAAAAAAATACCGGGAAAGAACCCGAGGGATCTAGTCAAGGCCAAGAGGCGACTCGTATAAGGTTTGTGTACAACATCAATATGCTTTAAAATTCATTTACAAAGTGCATGAAATGTGTATTATGCTTTTGCTTTGAATTGTTGAAAGTTTATTTGTGTATGTTTGAAATGGCAATAAATGTTTAGTAAATTGTTAAGATAAGTTTTGAAACCACAGTGTCATAACCATATATTTGAACACCTCACCAGCATTACTAGTGGGGGAAATCAGTTTCAAATTTTGATTCCTTCTCTGGCTAAAGTGTTGAGGGGTGTGCCAGTAGAAGAAGAAAAAGAATGGGTTCCCATATATTTGAGCTAGCTAGCCTTGTGATGTGACTTCCCCTTAGCCTCTGGCTATTGAGATGATATTTGTTTCGAATGGCATGATATAACTGTGTGTTTTTATGTAAATGGTTTTGAGACTTTTGAAATAAAATTGTTTGAACTAAAATCTTGTAAATCATGTTTTGTATTGATATCGCATGTTTAGTTTAATTTTTGAATAAATATGTTTTAAATTTCGCATAAAGATTATTTTAGTATGTTGTGCACCACTGAGTCCTAGTACTCAGCGATAGTTGTTATTGCTGTCGCAGATGTAGATACTAGAGGAGCAGCAAGCTGTTGAGAATTGAGGAGCAACCTACTTTGAAGTTATCGGGTATATTTTATACCCTGAATGTAAAAACTATTTTGATATATGTAAATGTATGTAACTATATGGACATGTAAAATTGGTTATGAGCAATTGTATAAAGTTGTATAAAGTTATATAAAGCTTGTAATAAATTTTAGTTTGGATTTTTCTTAATGTAAATTTTTGTAATGATGTATATAAATTGTTTTATCTTTAATGAAATATGAATGGAAGTATTTTGTTTTAATTTGAATGAAATTGAATTATAGTATTTTGACGATGTTGAATTTTGGAAATTGAGAAATGATGTTGAAATCAGTTGGGATGGTTGTGAAATTGATGAAGTTGTTGAGATAAATTATTGGAAGTGCTTTTTACAGGTATTTAAAGAATTGTTTTCTCAAAATATAGACAGCACTCTGCCGAAATTTTTATAAAATTTATGAAAAAATAAAACAAGACAAAAATCTTAACTAGTTTTCAAACTCTAATTAAATGTTTTGATACCTATTAGAAAATGCTCACCACTTATAAAAAGTAAGAAAATTGTTTGAAAATCCCTTGTAGGGTACTTAATGAGTTATCGGTAGGTGAAGTTCGGTAGTTCATTAGGTATTCTACGGGATCATGTTATGCCTTACAGAGGGGTAAGGTGTGACATGTTTTAGTGGTATCAGAGCAAATTTTTTGAAGTATGTTTTAACTTGTGAATTTGTGTCTTTTCTATGCTAAGTACAACTGCTCAATGTCCTTATTTGTTACATACAGTGCATTACATCATAAATATGAACTAATAGAGGAAATCTCCTTGTGTTATTTGTTCAAGAGATACGCTAACTTCAGACTAATATGGAAGAAGGGGATCGCTCTGTTGAGCAATCTGTTGAAGCTGAGGCACAAGGGGAAGCCCCAGCTCTACAAACTGTCAGTGGCACCAGCACCACAAATGCTGCAGTTTCCTGCACAGTTCACACAGCAGATGGCGGTAGTGTTTCAACAAATGGCTGGGGGTATGCCTGCTCAAGCTCCACCCCAGACTATTGTGGTACAACCTCAAGCTCCAGTCAGACAGTATGACAATCTATTGAAGTATGGGGCTACGGAATTTAAGGGTACAGTAGACCCACTAGAGGCAGAGCAGTGGCTAGAGAGGATGGATCGAGTGTTTAAGAAGCTGCACTGCCCAGATGAGTTGAAATTTGAATACTCAGTATCGTTATTGCAAGGGGATGCGTATGATTGGTGGAAGACCATCCCCCACAGCTTGGCAGAACCATCAGTACTGACCCGGGATGACTTCATCAGAGAATTCAGACAGAAATATGTCCCAGATGCATATGTGGATCAGAAGTTATAAGAATTTCTAAGTCTGAAGCAAGGCAATAGATCAGTGGCAGAGTATGAGAGGGAGTTCTCCCGTCTAAGCCACTATGCTGGGAGTTTCCTTTCAACCAGTAAGGAAAGGTGTAAGAGATTTGAAACAGGTTTGAAGCCCAACCTACGGATGCAAGTAGTGGAATTCAGACACAGTAATTTTTCAGAGCTCATTTCTCAGGCACTTGGGTTGGAAAGAATTGAATCAGAAGCGACCCCAGTAAAAGAAAAATTAGAAAAAGCTGAAAAATCAGAGAAAGACGAGGGGGGAAAAGTCAGTAGAGCCAAGTCCTAGTGGTACTTCTGGGAAAAGGAAGAAATTTGGGGGACCTAGCAGAGGTCGAGGTGGAAGGTTTGGAAGGGGCAGATTCTCTAGACAGAGACCCCCTAGGTCTAGTCAACAGTCGAGTAGAGGTTCACAACCTCCCCGCCCCTGTGAGACTTGTGGCAAGATTCATGGGGGAGAATGCTATTGGGCAACAGGAGCCTGTTTTAACTATGGAGGCAAGGGTCATATTGCAAAAGATTACACTAGTGCTCCTAGATACGGTCCAGCTCCTACTACTGCGAAAGGATCTATTCAGAGTCCTGCTCCTAGAGGTTCACAACCAGTGGGCAAAGGAAGAGGTAGAGGTAGAGGCACTGCTTCTGGCAGTCAAGGTACTGTTTGTTAGTCAGCATAAGGAAGTGCTTCAGCCAGGGTTTACATGATGAGAAAGTGAGAAGAGGCTGAGACTTCTAATGTGATAGCTGGTACATTCTCTATCTCTAATCAAGATGTATTTGTGTTGTTTGATCCGGGTTCAACCCATTCATATGTTAGTGTTAGCATAGTCAGTTCACTTGTTGTTCCGTGTGTCAAAATGGATTTTGAAGTGCTAATAGCTAATCCATTAGGACAAGAGGTTCGGGTCAACAGAATCTATAGAGACTGTCCTTTGGTGATCCAAAGACATGTTTTTCTGTCAGATTTGATTGAAAATGCCCTTCAGAGATTATGATATTATCTGCATGGATTTGTTAGCCAGGCATCATGCCATGATTAACTGTAGACTAAAGACAGTCACTTTTGGTCTCCCTCTGTACGGTGATGTGGTAATACATAGGGAAAGGCATTTACTGCCATCAAACATCATTTTGGCTGCACTAGCCAGAAGGATGATCAGAAAGGGGTGTGAAGCATACTTGGCACATGTGGTAGACACCCAAGTGGGGAGTCCGACACTAAGGGACATTCCTATAGTATGTGACTTTTCGGATGTGTTTCCTGATGAATTGCCAGGATTACCTCCAGAAAGAGAGGTGCAGTTTGAGATTGATGTTATGCCTAGTGTGGACCCAATCTCTATAACACCATATAGAATGGCACCTGCAGAATTGAAAGAGTTGAAAGTGCAGTTGCAAGAACTACTTGACAAGGGCTTTATCCGCCCTAGTGTGTCACCTTGGGGAGCGCCAGTGTTGTTTGTTAAGAAGAAGGATGGCACTCTCCGCTTATGTATTAACTACTGGCAGTTGAATAAGGTGATAATAAAGAATAGATATCCATTACCCCGTATTAATGACTTGTTTGATCAGTTGAGGAGTGCAGCTGTGTTCTCCACAATTGATCTGAGATCAGGTTATTATCAGCTGATTTACAAGAGCATAGTATTCCTAAAACTACCTTCAGAACCCGCTATGGCCATTATGAGCTTTTGGTCATGCCATTCGGGTTAACTAATGCTCCAGCTGCTTTTATGGATCTGATGAACACTGTCTTCAAACCATACCTCGATCAGTTTGTTGTGATATTCATAGATGATATATTGGTTTATTCGAGGAGTGCAGAAGAGCATGATAGACATCTGCGGATTGTACTGCAGACCTTGAGGGAGAAACAGCTATACGCCAAATTGTCGAAGTGTGAATTTTGGCTGAAAGAAATATCTTTCTTGGGGCATGTAGTATCGATAGAAGGCATCAAGGTAGATCCAAGTAAGATAGAAGCTGTCCTTAATTGGAGGCCACCTAGAAATATCACGGAGATTCGCAGTTTTCTGGGTTTAGTTGGATACTACCGTCGATTTGTGAAGGGATTTTCTATGTTGGCATCTCCATTGACTAAGTTACTTCGAAAAGATGTGAAATTTCAGTGGACGGATAAATGTGAATAGAGTTTTGATGAATTAAAGAGATTTTTTACTGAGGCTCTAATCCTGACTTTACCTACTCCGAGTAAAGAATACACAGTTTACAGTGATGCTTCTCACAATGGGTTAGGCTGTGTATTGATGCAAGATCGAAATGTCATTGCCTATGCATCACGCCAGCTGAAACCACATGAGAGGAATTATCCAACACATGACTTGGAGCTAGCAGCTATAGTGTTCGCTCTTAAGATCTGGAGACATTATTTGTATGGGGAGAAGTGCTACATCTATACAAATCATAAGAGTTTAAAGTATTTGGGCACCCAGAAAGAGTTGAATTTGAGACAGAGGAGATGATTAGAGTTGATAAAAGACTATAATTGTCTGATAGACTATCAGCCAGGGAAAGCTAATGTGGTGGCTAACGCCTTAAGTCACAAGACTATGGTAAGTCTACGGGTTACTCCTTTGTCTATGGTACATGAGTTGAGATCATTACATGCCAGCTTAGAGATTAATTATGAGGGGCAGACAGCAGTTGCATGGCATGTACAGCCAGTGTTGATTGATTAGATCAGAATGGCTGCTCAGAATGATCAGAAGTATCAGAAGCTGTTGGAAGAAGTCAGACAGGGCAAGAAACCAGAATTCTCAATAAGAGATGATGGCCTACTGTTACACCAGGGCAGAATGTGCATTCCTAATGACGTTGACTTGAGACAGATCATTTTGAAGGAAGCACATGAGTCTCCTTTTGCCATGCACCCTGGTGGCACAAAAATGTATAGAGGGCTAAAGGAGCATTACTGGTGGATGGGTATGAAAAGAGATGTGGCAGAATTTGTTTCCAAATGCCTAACTTGTTAGCAAGTGAAGGCAAAGCATCAAGTACCAGCTAGTTTGTTACATCCACTACCAGTATCGGAATGGAAATGGGAGAGAATAACAATGGATTTTGTGATGGGACTTCCAAGGACACAGAAGAGTCATGATGCAGTATGGGTCATTGTTGATAGGCTAACCAAGTCTGCTCATTTTCTGCCAGTTCGAATGGACTACAGTTTAGAAAGATTGGCCAAGTTGTACATTGATGAGATAGTAAGACTGCATGGAGTGCCAGTATCCATCGTATCAAACAGAGATCCTAGGTTCACTTCTAGATTCTGGGGTAATCTTCAGAGAGTCCTAGGAGCTAGATTGAACTTCAGTACGACATTCCACCCACAGATAGATGGCTAGTCTGAAAGGGTAATTCAGATCTTGGAGGACATGCTACGGGCTTGTGTGATTGAATTTGAGGCCAGTTGGGACACACACTTGCCTTTGATTGAGTTTACTTAGAACAACAGCTACCAATCAAGTATTGGGATGCCTCCATATGAAGCTTTGTATGGCAGAAAATGTAGAACTCCCCTGTATTGGGATGAAGTAGGTGAAAGGAAGATGATTGGGCCCGAAATTGTTTAGCAAACTGAAGAGAAGATCAGGTTGATCAAAGATTGACTTAAGACTACATCAGACCGTCAGAAGTCCTACATTGATTTAAAGAGAAGGGATATTAAGTATGCAGTGGGTGACAAAGTATTCCTCAAGGTTTCCCCTTGGAAGAGAATTATGAGATTCGGCAGAAAGGGGAAACTGAGTCCTCATTTCATTGGGCCATATGAGGTTCTGGAAAGAGTGGGTCCTTTGGCATATCGTTTGGCACTACCTCCAGAGTTAGAAAAGATACATAATGTTGTCCATGTGTCTATGTTGAGGAGGTATCGATCAGACCCATCTCATGTACTACCAGTAGAAGAAATTGAAATAAATCCAGACCTCACATATGAGGAAGAACCCATGGAGATTCTGGTTTATGAGGTGAAGCAACTACGGAACAAGTAGATGCTGTTAGTGAAAGTACTGTGGAACCATCATTCGGGCCAAGAAGCTACTTGGGAACGAGAGGAGGACATGAGGAGACAACACCCACAGCTGTTTAGAGACTGATACCAGGTAAAAATTTTGAGGTGAAATTTATTTTAGGGGGGGGAGAATTGTAATATCCCTATTTGCATAGCCTGGTATATTTTACTATTCTGGTGATCGGTGTTGGTCTGGACAATTAAGGGGATTAAAACCACATCTAAGACAACTAGATAAGCCCTAAATGTAAATAATTAGTAATTGTCAATTAGTTAAGTATAAATAAGAAAAATAGAACATAATAAGTTAAATGAGCCGAGAGTCACAGCTATGGGTGACCTTCTCAGGAAGGACTACGAAGTCAATTTAAACGCAAATTTCAAACCGTAAAATATGACGCTGCGGTCCTTAGGACTATTACGAACACAGTGGAAAAGAGAAAATCATGAAAAAGAATTGTTAAGCTGGTCAAATAATTAGTTCAGGGATCCAGAAGAAATATTGAATTAATTGCAAACCGGATCGAACTGACGAGGGGCAATTTGGTCAATTGACCCCGAGAGCTGACTCTTGACCTGACTGTCAAATAAAATCGGAGAAAACAAAATTTCAGAATCGGGAATTAAAATAAAGAACTAATGAAAAAATAAACAAAAAAAAAGGAAAAAGGAAAAGTGAAAGGTGATGACATCATGCATGATGCAATAAACACTAATTAAAAAAAGTAAATAAATTTAGATAATTTGTGGTCTTCCATAAAGGATAAATTAATAAAAGAAAAAGAAAAGAAAGAAAAAAAAAGGAGAGTCTTCTTCATTGCCGTCCTTCTCTCTCTCACTCTCTCCCTCACCCATAAACCTCCATTAGAGCTCTTTTGTGAGCTTGAAAATAACAAAATCCCACCATAAAAAAATAGTCTACCATAGATAAAACTTGTTTAGGCAACTAGAAAGGAAGGTGCAAGGGAAAGAAAGAAAAGAAAACTTGAAGGAGAGGAAGAAGAAAATTCTGCATTCAAGGTAGTAATTCAAACTTCAACCTTTTAGTTTAATTATTGTGTTTGTAGCTTAACTAACTTAGAAATATACTTAAAATGAAATGAAAATAATTGTTGGAGGACTAGAAGTAAATTCAGTCAGCTAGGGTTTTCTATGGTAATGTATGAATTTGCTTGAATTAATAGTGTAGATAAACTTATATGAGTGTGGAAGTGATGTTGATATGCTTTGATTTAGATAAATGTAACAATTAGTGTAGTTAGGGTTTTGGCACCTAGGGTTTAGAAGACAAAACTTTGGAGAAGTGGTCAAATGGTGTGTTTGACCTTGTTTTAGATGAAAAATGGTCATTTGTGACCAATTGATGTATGTTGGAATTGTTAGAATTAGGTTTAGATTCGGATTGAATGTGGGCAGTATGTAGGCAGCATGACCAAGGTCCTTTTTAGGGATCAAAATTGAAAATTTACAAGCCCAATTAGTGTGTGGCCAATTGGAAATGAAACTAGACACAAAATGACACATTTTTCATTTGGGAATCATGCCCAAAAAGTGACTAAAACCTAGTAAACAAATTGACCAAATTCGGATTAGGCAATCTGACCTGTACAAAAATGACCAAATGAACAATATTTGTTTATTTGGCCATAACTTGGGCTAGGTAGGTCTAAATGACCTGAAAGTTTACTAGTAAAAAGCTGAGATACAGACCTAAAACTTTCATGAAGAACACAAACCCAAATTTTTCCCTTAACCAAGTCATTTAGCCACCCAAAATTGGTGACCTAAAACTGCCAGAACCAATTTAGTGTCCAGAAAATCTGGGTAAGTCCAATTCGGCAGCCATGATTAAAATGGCTATAACTTGAGCTACAAAACTCCAATTGGAGTGATTCAAAAAGGAGAATAAAGTTAAGACAATAAGGAACAATTTCTATGAAGAAAACTTAGCCAAATTCTAATAGAAAAATGACTAATGGAACAGTGCAACATAAGACACAAAAACTGAAATTTTAAAATTTTGCCTAAAAGATTTAATTTTTGAGTAAATAACCAAAACCAACAAATTAGGTAACCAAAATGTGGTATGTGGGTGAAATTAGAATTCCCATACCTATTAAGCTTTAGAAAGTCAACAAATTGACTTGAATAGTGTAGTGAATAGTAACCCCGAAACACAAAATTTAAAGAACGCCAAGTTTAGCATATTAAAGCTAGGTATAAGTGAATTTGAATTTATTTTTGGATTTATAATGAGTTATGATACTGAAACACTGTGAAACTATGTGTTTCAGTGAAAAAGAATACCAAGAAAGAACTCGAGGGATCGAGTCAAGGCCAAGAGGCGACTCGTATAAGGTTTGTGCACAACATCAATATTCTTTAAAATTCATTTACAAATTGCATGAAATGTGTATTATGCTTTTGCTTTGAATTGTTGAAAGTTTATTTGTGTATGTTTGAAATGGCAATAAATGTTTAGTAAATTGTTAAGATAAGTTTTAAAACCACAGTGTCATGACCATATATTTGAACACCTCACTAGCATGACTAGTGGGGGAAATCATTTTCGAATTTTATTCCTTCTCTGGCTGAAGTGTTGAGGGGTGTGCCAGTAGAAGAAGAAAAAGAATAGGTTCTCATATATTTGAGCTAGCTAGCCTTGTGATGTGACTTCTCCTTAGCCTCTGGCTATTGAGATGATATTTATTTCGAATGGCATGATATAACTGTGTGTTTTTATGTAAATGGTTTTGAGACTTTTGAAATAAAATTTTTAAACTAAAATCTTGTAAATCATGTTTTGTATTGATATCGCATGTTCAGTTTAATTTTTGAATAAATAAGTTTTATATTTCGCATAAATATTATTTTAGTATATTGTGCACCACTGAGTCCTAGTACTCAGCGATAGCTGTTATTGCTGTCGCAGATATAGAGACTAGAGGAGGAGCAGAGTGAGCTGCTAAGAATTGAGAAGCTACCTACTGTGAAGTTAGCGGGTATATTTTATACCCTGAATGTAAAAACTATTTTGATATATGTAAATGTATGGACATGTAAAATTGGTTATGAGCAGTTGTATAAAGTTGTATAAAGCTTGTAATAAATTTTAGTTTGGATTTTTCTTAATGTAAATTTTTGTAATGATGTATATAAATTGTTTTATCTTTAATGAAATATGAATGAAAGTATTTTGTTTTCATTTGAATGAAATTGAATTATAGTATTTTGATGATGTTGAATTTTAGAAATTGAGAAATGATGTTGAAATTGATTGGGATGGTTGTGAAATTGATGAAGTTGTTGAGATAAATTATTGGAAGTACTTTTTACAGGTATTTGAAGAACTGCTTTCTCAAAATACAGACGGCACTCTGCCGAAATTTTTATAAAATTTACGAAAAAATAAAACGAGACAAAAATCTTAACCAGTTTTCAAACTCTAATTAAATGTTTTGATACCTATTAGAAAATGCTCACCACTTATAAAAAGTAAGAAAATTATATTGAAAATCCCTTGTAGGGTACTTAATGAGTTATCAGTAGGTAAAGTTCAGTAGTTCATTAGGTATTCTACGGGATCATGTTATGCCTACAGAAGGGTAAGGTGTGACAAAGAAGGTGATACATGGTTTTAGTTTTACCTAAAATCGAGTCTAATGTTGAAAAAGAACGAAACACGAATCAAGCAATGAAGGAGTGCCGCTCCAGGAAAGGTCTTTGGGTTTTGGCTCAGGCCGACAATGAGTTAACAGCCATTTGCTTACTGACGATGAGATGTGGGCTGACAAGAAAAAGAGGATGTAAATGTATGGTGGCCAATCAAGAATTGCACGATGGTGGAGTAGCGCACCGAAGGGAAAAAATGAGTAAAGAGGATGAATGAATGAGGAAGAAAGAGAAAAGGATTCTTTATTAAGTTCATGAATAACATGGGAATGAGTGATGAACCTTGATTAGAGTTCTATGGGAAATAGGACTCTTCATGGGATAAAGTTCATTTAAATTTTCAAAAAAGAATCTCTCACAATTTTTGAATAGCAAGAAGATAAGAAAAGTCCAGTATCTTGATAGGGATTAGTTATTCACTTAGAATGGCTTTATCAGCCAGAACAGGTGTGGGGGGCAATTGTTTGCTCCAAAATAATTAATTTTATTTATTAATTAGTTTTAGGCCTAAGATTAATTAAATTGATTTTTTGCAAAATTAATTTGATTGATTTTATTTTATCAATTTGATTAATTAATAGCCTAAGGTGGTTATTAAATAAATATCCAAGAGTTATTAGGTGGTTAACTGAGAGAGTAGAGGTTATAGCAATTCTGGGAGTTTCAAGGTAGTAGACAGGTAACTACCAACATTGGCAGAACATGAAAGTGGTCTCTAAATTCTTTCCAAAGTAACTGCATGAGAAGTATAAAAATTAGATAAGTAGCAACGTTTACAACCCCAACAACTCAATCCAATAACACAAATCTAACTCCAAAAGTCTTTTATCTTTTACCTTTTGTCTTCAATTTCTAAGTTTTTGTATTTAATTTTAAGCCTTGTATTCACTTTGTAATCAATCAATCAAAACATTCTTTCAATTTTCAGTTCACTTACTTTCAATTTACAAGTGAAATTGACGAAACTACGTTCAGTGTAGTCAGTTTCCATAGTCATTTGATTTGGAAGTCAGAGTACAAATTATATGATATAGTTTGTATATAGCATGCTCATAAACCATAAGCTATGAAACAAGCAAAATTGTATTTTAAACAAACAAGAATATATCTTGTTTACTAAAATATATATAGCCAGAATATAATGAAAGTGCTTTTTTAGATATTTACAAAGTTTTAATTTAGATACTTATTTTAATTTTCTTAATTTTGTTTTATTATTACACTTTCTTTGAAAGAATATCTCTATTAATTTTAAGGTTTATTAATTAATTAATATAAATTTTTTTAAAATTATATATAAAAAAATTAAATTATAAGCTAGTACGATAAATATAAAAAATGAAAATACTAATTAAAATTTGGAGCTAAAACAACTAACATCATTGATAGCATGATTGAGCTATTGGAGGATATGTAATAGGGAGAAAAAAATTATTATAAATTTAAAATATAAATATATAAATTTTATTTATTTAAAATATAAATTTTATGAAATATTATATTTTAAATTTTTAATGCCGGAATTTGGACAAAAATTTTTCTACCTAATAAGGACTTCCAACACATGATTATTTGACAGTTTAGCGACTAATTAATTTGCGCTGACACGAAACGTATCATAGTCCATTCGAATTTATTACGCAAAGACAAATACTACCATAACGGACGTGATGTGTAAAAACAAAATAAAAGACGACATAAGATGACCCGATACTCATAGCCATCTAAGATTCTATCAAACAAAAACAAAAAATACACCTAAGATGGTCCCAGACCCAGTGTACGTATTGAAAATGTTCAAAAGAAGATGCATGGCTGTGATTTCCTTGCCAGCAAAGCCATGACGCAAAATCCTTTGTCTTATTTTATTTAATTTTAATTTATACATTTAATTTTATAATTTTAATGTATAAAAATAAAATGATATTTTAAATTTGTTATTAATTATTTTATATTTTATTTTTATTACTTTTATGTAAAGAAAAATTTTTTCTCGCAGTTTTCTTATGAAGGTTTCATAATAATAAAAAATAAAGCAATATAATAAAATTATGATATTAGTTAAATTATATAATTAAAATATTTAAATTTTTTATATTTTTTTAATATATTAAAAAATATTTAAATATTATCTTTATTAATATTATTCTAAAAAATACTAATAATATGAAAAGCATATTGATAGTAAAAAATTTGAAAAAAAAAATCCTGTACCATATAAAGTTATAAACACCTGAAATATATGTTAATATATATTAATAGTATTAAAATTAAAAGTTAAAGTAAACTGATTACCATTATATATAAAATTGTTTTTATCATAATAATTAAGATTTATATAATTTTATTTAATAAATGTAACTAAAATAATAAAATAACATTTTATTTTAAATAAATAATTAAATTATATATATAATTATTTATAATAAGATTTTTTTATTTATAATATTTTTCATTTAAAAAAATTAGTTTAGCAACTAAATTCATTAAAATCAATTGTTGATCGATTTAGCAACCGATTCAGTCAGTTACAATGTGGCTGGTTGTAAATAGTAACCGATAATCAAATCGTTGCTAAATTAATTAAATTTTAAAAAAATAAAACTTTTAATAAAAAAAACAATCGATTGCTAGTAGCAACCAATTTAATAACTAAAATTAGTTATTAATTGCAACCAAAGTATGATCAATTATAAAAAAATTTGGTATATTTAATTTTATAATTTCACAACTATTTTGTAAATTGATTACTATTTGTAACTAATTTAACAACCGAAAAGTTGATTGCTAATTTAAAAAAATTATAAAAAAAATAAATATTTAAATAATAAATAAAAATATAAATAAATAAAATTCTCAAAAAATTAATAAAATAATAAATTATTAATGAAAAATTAGTGCTAAAAAATTAATATAAAAATATTGTTAATAATAACTATTATAAAAATTTATTAACAAAAATTAATTATAAAAATATATTTATAAGATAAATTACTAAAAAAATTACCATTATATATATATATATATATATATATATATATATATATATATATATATATATATATATATTACAAAAAATATTACTAAAAATTAATACTACAAATAATTTACTAGCAAAAAATATATTATTTTATGTCAAAGAAAAATAAATTAAACAAAAAAAATAACAAAGAAAAAAATGAAAAAGAAAATAGATGAGAAAAAAAATATAAAAAATAGATGAGAATGAAAAAGATGAAGAAAATATGTTAGAAAGAAAAAGATGAAGAAAATCATATAAAAGAGAAGAAAGAGAGATGTTACAATGGATTTTGCAATTAGCTGCACAAAAAAAAAATTAAAATTATTGTTAGCAATCGATTTACAAATTAGCAACCAATAAAGAATCGATTACAAATAACAACCGATTTTAACAATTGATTTTGACAGCCAATTGTAAATTGGTTGCTAACTTCGGAGCCTATTAAAATAATTCTGTAATTTAGTAATCGATTCTTTAAATTGGTTACTGTTAATAATCGATTTTAAAATCAATTACTATTAGCAATAGATTTTAGCAACTTATTTCTTAATCTGTTACTAATAGCAATCGATTTTAAAATTAGTCGCTAATTGTATATTTAACATTTTTCTAATATGGATTAGTAACTAATTTAATAACCAATTATACATATATTGCTAATAGCAACTGATTTTAGGAATCAAATATAAATCAGTTATTAATAACAACTAATATAGCAGCTGATTCAAGAATTGATTATTAAATTTTTTAAATTTAATTATTTATTAAAAAAGTCAAATAAAAAATTAATTGTAAAATTGATTGCTAATATTAATCGATTTCAGTCGGTTACAATGATTAGTTATAAAACTGATTTTTTTATTTTAATGTTTTAGGCAATGTTTATGATATTTTTCGTTTTTTTTTTATTTTCATAAAAGTTAGGATGATTCAAATATGTTTACATTTTATTTGTTTTAAAGTGTCTAAAATTTTAAAATTTTTAATCATAATGCCTAAAAATTTGTAAGATTTTAGCTTTTATATTAATATTTTTATTGAAAATTTTAAATTATAATAATAAAAAATTATAAAGGTTTTCATGACGGAATAATTACCTAAAATTATTGCTCGTTATTACTAAACAAAAAAAAAAAAAAAACACAAGTGTTAAATACATTATAATTGGCATAATTAAATTAATTAAATAAATTATGCCTTTTAAAAAATTGTTACTTGGCATAAATTTGTAATTCTATATGTCAAAACCATAAAAAAAATATGTCTACTTTGTTTATATATAGATAGATAGAAAGATTCACTTCTCCAAGCCATACAAATTATTTTTCATAAATAAAAAATATTTTTCTATGATAATAAAATCTTAAATTATAGTTAATTTAACTTGATTTAGTGGTAAAAAACATATTTCTCACTTGACATATGTCATGTTTGAGTCTCCATTGCTCCATCCCCTTAAAAAATAAAAAAAAAAAAAAAAAAAACTTAAATTGTATATTTCTCTAGATATTAAATTTAATTCATAAGTTTTAAATCATTTTTGTAACTATGAAATTTTAAATTTAAATTTCAATCAAAATTAATTATATACTATTTAAAACAAAAATATTCGACCATCAATACTATTTGGCAGTGATAATTAGGTATATTTGCATATATATCATAATTAAAAAATAAATAAATTAGTTCATCAATTTAAAATTTAACAAAATCAAATTAATTAATAAAATATTTTGGAGAATTGAGCCTAACTGTTCAAATCTATCTATTTTTAGGCTAAACTTTCCTAAGAGCTCTACGTGGAAGCTTTAAATAGAGAGAGTAAGTTTGAAGTTGTGATTCCGGTAAAAAAAAAATGTTTGAAGTTGTGATTTAAAGGCTCTACTAATTGCTTATTTAGACAAGATGCCTATGAAAATGTAAGGATCTACAGAGAAAGGACAAAGAATTGGCATGACAAGCACATTACAAGAAGATAAATCAAAGAAAGAGATCTTGTCTTAGTATTCAACTCTTCCCTAGAAAATTTAGATCTAGATGGTTCGGACCTTTCAAAGTCCTATAAGTCTTTCCTTATGGAGTAGTAAAAGTATGGAGTGAGACATCAGGAGCATTCAAGGTCAATGGCCAATGCCTAAAGCCATACTTCTCTAGAGAGCCTATTGAGAAAAGAGCTACACACTCCTTTGCTGATCTACCTATTCCTCAATGATCTACCTATTCCTCAATGAGCTAATAATATAAACAAGCATTCCTTGGGAAGCAGCCCAAGTTTTAAAGTTTTAATTTCTTTTCTTATTTTGCATTTCTTTTATTGCATACCCCTACCCAAACTATAACCTTGGATTATTTTAGGAGAAGAAAGGAAAAGCAAGAAGCTAAAAGAAGGATGGATTGGAATAAAACACAAACCACACAAAGAGAAGTGAATTTCAATTAGGGATGTTACTTTACTTGCTAATTTTGCATTGCATTGATATATTTAGAGCCAAATTAGCATAAGAATAGAAGTTGAATAAGGTATCATTGTGCATGAATTGTTATTTTATTAAGTTTTCAATAGCCAGGTAGTAAAAAATTACCTAAAACACTAAAAGGACCATGAAAAACTTGAAAAACGAAAGTCCAAAAGGTTACATGTGGTACCCCATGCATCAAAGCATGCCCTGTGTAACTAAGGAAGCTAAAAAATACAAAGGTAAAGGTACTTCAGAAAGTTACATGGGTTACCCTGTGCAAGCATGCACACCTCATGTAACCAAGGGTTAAAAACAATTCGCAAACAATGGTCCAGAAATTTACATGGGGTGACCCGTATAACCTTACACAGGCTGTGTAACACCCGAGCCAAAAACAAACTTTCCCATGATAAATAAAAAGTTACAACGGGTGACCTATGTAATGTTACACTGCCCCATATAAATTATCACAACAATGTTTTTAAAATGGGATTATTTTGCACAAAAAGACACACCCACCCATTAATTGACTTTTAAAACTTATTTAAACACCAAAACACTTCCCAAAACTTAAAAATTCACATCTCTCTCTCCTAAAATCTCTCAAATCCCTTTTCCTCACTAAATCCCTTTCCAAAACCCTAATTTTGAGAATTAAGACACATCTCCAATGGCGCCAACAAAGAGAGCAGCATATTGCCCTTCCTCGTGTGCTAGAGAAGAGACTCCCTCTCCCCTCCATTGCAGCCAATAACTTGCCAAACACGAAGGGAGGAGATAGAGCAACCCGTGGCTGGCCAACAAAAAACACCACCATAACCACCTCGCTAAGATTTCGAGTTGGCATGGCCATTTAAGGATGCCAACCGCAAAGCCCTATCCTTTCAACTCTTAGCATGTAAGATCTCCCTTACCAAATATCTTGATAATGATTTATTAGAGCAATTGGGGTTAAAGGCGTAAGTGGATGAATATCTTTATAACATTGGATGGGAAAAATTTGCTACTCTATGGTTCCCCACATACCAGGACGTCACCGTAGAGTTCTTAGGAAGTTTTAAAGCCAATCTATGGGCTATGGATAGGATTAACTGAGGCTAGATTGAGTTTCGAATTTTGGGAATTGACAGGGCATTGAACATGGATGAGTTTAATACCATGGTGACTAAGGGCGGATTTGATAGTGATGGCTTATAGGAGATTTCTGTCAATAGGACGGTGTACAACAACATCATATTCTGGCGAACAGTGGCTCCCAATGTACTAGAGTACCATCCAAGCCATTCCAAGTTTTCAGGGCACACCAACCCTGCATTGCGATATCTCCACCACTTTGTGGCACACACAATTATGGGGAGAGGAGATAGTTTGGGGGTGGTTAACATCAATGAACTATTCTTTTTGTGGTGCTTGCTAAATGACAGGAGATTCAACATGGGGTTTTTCCTCTGCCAGCACTTTAGGAGGATCTCACCCTAGACTTTAGGGCATATAGTGAATAAGGGCCTCATCACGACCATAGCCATGCACTTCGAATTTGTACCTGTTCATATACAATTGCTTCCTATCTCAAGGATGATGTGGATAGATGTAACCATATGCATGTCCATGGGGTTATACAGGAGAGTAAGAGATTGGTGCCTCCTACTGGATGAACGTCGAAACATCATACATAGAGCAACACCACAAGAGCAATGAGAGCCATCTAGTGCCTAATAACACACTGAAGAGTAGCAGCAATAAGAAGGAGCAGACCCCATTCTCCAAGCCTCCCCAGCCCACATTCCACCCTTCACACCACCTCCTATTGACCCAATCCTTGCATATTTATAGAGAATGGAAAACACCTTCAACTTGAGGTTTCGAGACCTAGAGGATAGCCTCTAAAAAGCACACAACAAGCTTGATATGCTTCTGAAGCAGCAGCAAGAGAGTGGACCTTCCTCTCTATCAGAAACATTCTAGATTAGGATGACTAGATTAGTTTTTGAATTTTGTACAGGCATAGGCCTAGCACCCAGTCTATTTTGTTTAAGCTTGCTACATATAATATATATGTATATATATATATATATATATATATATATATATATATATATATATATATATATGAGGACAATGCAAGTAAGAATTTGGGGTTGTGTGCAATTTCTTGCATTTTTGCATCTTTGTTAACTTTTGCATTCGCATTATCTTTTCATGCCTTTATTTTACTTGTGTATCAAAATTCTAAAAATTTTCAATATTTTTCAAAATTTTTCAAATTTTCCTTTGAAAGATGACTAAAAATCTAATTAGCAAACAATTATTCTCTCATGAGTTAACGGATTGAATGTACTGGATAGGCTTAAGGTTTTAATGAATTGCTTGTGAAAAATTTATCGTCTAAATGGAGCAAGACTAATTAAACTAATTCATTATTATTAGTTTATAACAATGAATTTGCAAAACTAGGAGAAAATTCTTAGAATATAAACAAGCTTATGTATGCCTCACCAACCCAACAACAGATTTGTTTTATCTATTGAGGCAAAATCCTAGTATGCCCTTGGGAAAGGAGTGATTTAGGCATTCCTTGTTATTAACCTCATTATAAGCCTTAGCTATCCTTAGTCAAAATTATCCCCTATAGCCAATTTGAGCCTATGTTTTTACCCTTATATATGTTCTTTGTTAACCCACAAAATTAATCTAGCCCTCAGCCTAAACACTTATCCTAACCCTATAAGAAGAGTCAAAATGCAAAGTGAGAGGTGTAATAGGTATGTATAAAGAAGGGGGAAGGAGTGAAAGTAAAAAAGCACAAGTATGCTGTAAAAGAAATATAAAAAATAAATAAAAGAAGTGCACTTCCAAACTAGTTAAAAAAAAAAACGAGTTTAGAGGTAGGCACCAAAATGGGACACAATGCACTAATAAAAGTCAAACCAAATACAAAAGTCCCTATCAAAGCACTAAAGGAGGCATACTTGGCACTAAGAATCAAAATTATAAAAGGTTCCTTTTTCCCATACATAAAGAGAAAAGTAAAAAAAAAAAAAAAAAAATTTAGTGTGCATTGATCTTTTGCAAGATGTTTATTCTCATATTTTGCATTCCTTAAGTCATTTTTCATTGGCAGCCACATCAATTATGTCATACCTTACCCCTCTGTGAGGCATAACATGATCCCATAGCACACTTAATGAATTATCAAATTTCGCTTACCGATAACCCATTAAATACACTATAAGGAATTTTAAAACAAATTTTAACTCTTTTGAAGGTGGCGAGCACTTTTGGTAGAAATTATAAAATTTTCTTTGAAGTTTAGATGTAGGTAAAAATTTTGACCATTTGAATTTTTCCGCAAATCTTGTAAAAATTTCGGCAGAGTGTCGGCTGTAATTAAGAAAAACCAAAAATTTTGACCTGTAGAAAAAACACTTCTAAATAATGCATTTCAACAATTTCAACCACTAAACAACTCAAACCAACACAACTCAGCTCAATCTTCACAATTCAAAACAAATTTGTCATCTCAAATATTTCAAATTAATTTATACACATTGCATTCAAAATAAATATTTTGCATTCACAATTTAATTTATAGACATAAAAATCCAAAAGATAATATTATTACAATTTACTGTACAGCTGCTCAATTTTACATTAATACATATGACACTAAACATATTACATCAAAATAAACTACAAGGGTATCAATAAATACCCGTACAAAAATCTCCAAACTGTGCTCCTCTCTTACTGTAGCAGCTCACTATGCTGTTATGCCCTTTTCCCTATCCGCGACAGCAAAATTAAGCTATAATGTTCAAATATAATTCATGCAACAATCAAACAAACTTCATTTCAAATCTCCATTTCTAAAATAGGCAACACAACTTTTCTTACATAAATTTTCCAAAGCCATAAAATCACAGATTTATTCGCAACCCACTTATCCAAATAAATTTTCAAGTAAAAGCATTAAATATAAAAGTATTGTGCACAGACCATATAATTAGTCTTTCCTTATTTCACTCCTGTCGATTCCTTTCCTCTGAAGGCCCTTTTTCTATTGAAGCACACAATTAAGATGTTTCAATATTTATTCAAATTATATTTAACCATAATTTTAACAATTGAAATTTACATTTAAACTTTACTTATATAATCCCATAAATTGAATTCTTTGTGTTATTAATTATGGTGGTTACTATTCTTTTGACCATTGGGTCAAAATATTGACTTTCTTATGCTTAATAGGTATGTGAATTCTAATTACACCTACATATCACATTTTGAGTCTTAATTTTTTTGGCATTAATTGCCAATTGAAATTTCAAACTCCCTAAGTGACATTTCAAAATTTTAGTTTTGGTGCCCTGTTTTGCACTGCTCCATTAGTCTAGTTACTTTGGGAATTAGGCTAAGTGTTAACGTTGTTCATTATTGCCTTAGCTTTAATTCTCCTTTTGAATCACTCCATTTGGAGTTATGTAGCCCAAGATATGGCCATTTAACTAAGGCTGGCCGAATTGGTGTTACCCAGAATTTCTGGGCACTTTATTGGTTCTAGCAGTTTTGGGCAACTAACTTTGGGTGCAATTTCACTTGGTTATGGGCAGAATTTGGGTTGGTGTCCTTTATGAAAGATGTAGTGCTATGTAATACCTTTCCAATTCCACAAAAATCAGGTCATTTGGACCTATCTAGCCCACGTTATGGCTAACTGTTCATTTGGTCATTTTGGTACAGTGGCAGTGCACAATATCCAGGTTTGACCTAATTGTTCACTATCTAAATGTCATTTTCTGGGCATGGTTTCTAAATGAAAAATGTGTCATTAAGAGTCTATTTTCATTCCCAATTGGCCTCACACCAACTAGGTTAATAAAATTTCAATTTTGGTTCCTGAAAGGGACTTAGGTCAAACTACCAGAATGGGACCGCTAACCAATCCGAATTGTATTTTGTTTCCACTCATTCCAACACATCACAATTAGTCCCAATTGACCATTTTAAACCTCAATTATTGTCAATTGCATCAATTGACCATTTCTTCCAAATTTTCTCCTAATTTTAAGAATGCAAGAACCCTAATTTCAATAATTCATTCAACTAATGAAATTAAAGTGCATCACCTTATTCTACATACTTAATTCAACTTTTCTACCACTTTAATTCCATCAAATTCAAACAATTTTAGTCCCCCTTAATGCTGGCCGAATTTTACAAGTTGTCCCCCATAATGGTTTTGTTTAAATTTTCACTTAAATTCTAAGTTAACTTAACTAGAAACATATGCATCAAACTAGAAATTTCAATTTAAATTGCTAACCTCAATTTTTTAACTTCCACTAGCTCAAATCCTTCAATTTCTCCTTTATTCTTCTTCTTCTTCAATCTTCTTTTCTATGGTGAATTAGAAGTTTTTGAGGGTTTAGGGTTGGAATTTATGGGACAAAACCAAGTTATTCAAGCTTAAAAAGCTTGTTAATGGAGGAAACCATGGAGGTGGAAAACAATGGTGGTTTGGCCGGCTGGTTGGTAGAGAAGAAGTGATTTTACTCTTTTAATTTTTTTTTTTTTATGTTTTTATGTCTAATTATACTTAATTTGACTTGGTAAAAAATTTGGGTAAATTAAATTTCATTTTGACATCATACATGATGTCATTCTAATGATGTAATAAATTCATTTCTTTTCCCTTTTTCTTTTTCTTTAAAATTTTTCATAGTTCTTTAATTTAATTTTATATTTAGAAATTTTTATTTCTCTGATTTTATTGGACAGTTAGGTAAGGAGTCACCTCTAGGGGTGAATTGACCAATTTGCCCCTCACCGGTTTGATCCGGTTGCAAGTAATTTGGCGTTTCTTCCAGAGTCCTGACCTAATTATTTGACCTACTTATTAGCTCTTTTCTGCGATTTTCTCTTTTCCACTAGGTTCACAATAGTCCTTAGGATCATGGTATCACAATTTTTCATTCAAAAGTAGGGTTAGGACTGACCTCGCAGTCACTTCCCAGGAAGGTCACCCATCGCTGTTACCCTCGATTCATTTAACTTTTTATGCTTTATTTTTCTTATTTATACTTTACTATTTGGTAATCACTATTTATTTTCATTCAGGACTTTTCTAGGTGACTTAATTGTGGTTGTAATCCTCTTAATTGTCCGGACCGACACCGGTCACCAGAACTGTAATACCCTCACTGTAGCAATTCCGTACATTCTATTGTTTCAGTGACCGGTGTCGGTCTGGACAGCTAGAACATCTGGAAAAATATTTAGACTAAAGTGAAGAGTCATAAATAACTCAAACAATGGTAAGAAAAATTTAGGAAATATTTTAGAAATAAAATACAACCAAGTTAAATGAGCCAGTGCCCTAGCGTTGGGTAACCCAGTGGGAAGTTGCGGTCCTCGCAGCTAGAAGCCCTAAACCTTGGAGAAAATTCATAAAATAATTTTTGGGACTCCAGAGAAGAGTTGTTGAGGTTTCGATGGCATTAAAATGCCAAGAAAATGCTTAGAAAAATTTTTAGATTGGTACAGACGATTTTGGCTCAATAAGCCAAACGGAGGGCATTTTGGTCGTTTCGTCTTCAGAGATGATTTTTGGCCAACTTATCCAGTTAAATAAATAATTATTATGACATAAAATATGAATAAATATTGCTAAAAATTTAATTGAAAAAGAGTAGAAAAGAAAAGAAAAGAAAATAAAAGAAAATTTGGAATTATGACATCACATGATGTCATTAGTGTGCTCTCCACCAATCACCATTTAACAACACCATTAAATTCATTTAAAAAGGGGAAAATGAGTCAAAAATGAAACACAAATTCTGCTCACTTTCTTCTCCATTTTTGGCAGCCTTCATTTTCTCTCTCTTTTCTCTCTTAACCTCCATTAAAGCTCCCTTGTGAGCTTGATTTCCCCCTTCATCCCATCATAAAACCCTATCATCCCTTCACAAAAATTAATCCTTATCATTAGCACAATATTTGGGTAGCAATTTGAATAGGAAAAAGTGAAGTTATACCTTGAAAAAACTCTGTACTCAAGAGGTTAGTGCCATATCTCTCTCTCCCTCTTATTGTTTCATTCTAAGACATCAAATTCAACTAATAATTTTGGAAAAAGAAAGCAAAATATGCATGTTATAGCCACACTAAATTTCAGCAGCCCGAAGGTACTATAGGGTTTCCATAATTCAAGTGAATTATAATTGTGTATTGATGTCATTGAACATGGTTTTGATGATTAGAATACTTGAATGTTTATTGTTTGAGCAAATTGAAATTGTGGAGTTAGGGTTTGGGGAAAACCTAGGGTTTGCTCATGTGTTGGTGAATGGAAGTCCTAATGGTCAAACTAGTGACCATTTGGCTATGTATGATGAGAAAATGAAGTGAATTATGGCTTTGGAATTGAGGTTGGGTGTGCTGCCTTGAGTGACTTGCAGGGCTGGATGTGAGTCCAGCAAGTTTGGGTAGTTATAACTTGAGTTATATAGGTTCAATTGGTGTAAGGCCAATTGTACATGAAATTAGACACATAATGGAACAACTTTGATGAAGGAACCCTATCCAGAAAACAAACTTAGGATGCCCTAAAAATTGACCAAATCCGGGTAACACACATTCTGCCTGGGCAAAATGACCAAATGAACAGTGTTCATTCATTTGGTCATAACTCACTGTAGAAATGTCCAATTGACCTAAAATTTATATCAATAGAAAGCTCAGACAATTTAGAACAACATTTATGAAGAATACAAACTTAAATTTTGAACCTAACCAATTGAAATTTCTAGCCCAAATTAGGACACTAAATCTGGCAGAGCCAAATTCTGTCCAGAATTTCTGGACAAGACCAAATCCTGCCACTTATGCTATTTAGGCCAAACTTGAGCTACAAAACTCCAAATGGAGTGATTAAAAAAGGGAATTAAAGAAGACACATAAAGGAACAACTTTCATGAAGAAAGTTTTATCAAAATTCTACTGTAACAATGACTAATGGAACAGTAAACTTAAGGCATGAAATTTGAAAATTTTGAATGACATAAAATAAGCTTTGAAATGGTATTGGCAATCAATACCAACAAATCTAGAACCCAAAATGTGGTATAATTATGGATCTATAATTTGTATACGTATTATGTATGAAAAAGTTAACAAATTGAGTGAATAGTAACCCCAAAAACATAAGGAATAATAAAAGAAATTAAAGAAGCCATTATGATTGATAATATATAATATGATTAGTGAATTGTGATTTTTGAATTTGAGTGGCCCTAAAACATAGAAGAATGTTTTAAGTACAATGGTGCATGAGAACCATTAATGAGAATTGTGATCATATGAATTATCAAATGAATGTATAAATTATGAAATTTGTCATAAAATAATGAAGTCATAAAACACAATATATTAACATTTAATGGTACTATGTGCCCATGCATTGCCTAGACACGTGTGTCTGATTGGATAGATTGGCATGCCAATAGAGTATTGTTTTAGCAGTACTGTGAAAGGCTTTATACTTGTATTCATGACTTTATGCCCGCACTCATGGCTTTTATGCCCGATTATGTGTTTTTATGGCTTTTTAGCCATATTGTCTGCATACGTGGTTGACATTCCGCGTCCCATGGTATGACAGCCCAAGGCACCGCGGTGTCCAGTGCCAATAACCCATTATCCAGTTTAGTCAGCTTGTCATAGGTTACTTGAACAGTGTAAATTATTGAAATTATTTAAGCATATTAGCAAATAAAAACATTAGAAAGTATTAAATAAAATGTGAAAAAGAGATTAGTAATAGAAACATAACAAAAATACTATTTGCAGAATCGTAGAGAGACTCAAATACAATACTCCTAGAATAAAAAGAATATTAAATATTATTACTGTAAGGCTATAAACTCGGTACTTCCAAAGAGGAACGAATTAGCATATAAGATAGTTAATACTAGAAATTTCATTTTAAATCAAATTGATACTTGAATATTTAGAATGCTTGATTCTTTCTTTATTTGTATACATTATTTCTTGTTATATTATTGCACCACTAAGCAGCAATGCTTAGCGCGATGGATTATTTCCTTTGCGCAGGTACTGAAAATAAAGCCCAGTGAATATGAGACTGGGATCTTGGAGTCCGGATCTGCAGAAGTGTCAGAAGTGTATAAGGTTGTCACCTCCTCAGCAATGCATGTAGGTAGGGCTCACAAAAGTTATTTTATGTATTTATAATTAGTTATTATGTTGAAATATAAATTATGGAATTGTAATTAATTTATATATTATGTAAATTGTAAATTATGTAATTAATGAAAATTTGAAAATTTTGATATATGAAATGAGCATGAATGAATACGCATGGTAATGAATAAGAATCGAAATGTATGGACACTACTAGAAATGATGAGCATGGATGAGATCTTTATTTGAAAATATTATTAAAAATTTCAAACAGGTGAATAGTGAATCACGTCAATATTTAATAAAATAGGGAAAACTCCGCTCGTTTCTCCGTAGAAGAATAATTGATATTAAAATATAATGAGAGTAAATTATTAAAGGAATAAAGTAAGATAAGATAGGGTGCTTTGGCACCGCATGTAGCACGTCTTGCTCAGCTACACTGTAGTCGGGTGAGGGGAATTACATTTATTGGTATCAGAGCATGGTTTAGGCGTTCCTAGGCATCGATAGATAGAATAAGATTGTATACATAACATGCATTGCATTCATATGAGTCGAGGTGACACTAATGCATATCTGTTTTCTCTTGTAAGGTGAAGAAATAAGGAAGTAGCAGCTCCTCGACTATTTACACCAGGTAAGTTTCAAAGACGAAATTTAAATTAGATGGGAAGAGTTGTAATATCCTCACTGTAGCAATTCCGTACATTCTACTATTCTGGTGACCAGTGTGTGTCTAGACAGCTAGAACATCTGGAAAAATATTTAGACTAGAGTGAGGAGTCATAAATAACTCAAATAATGGTAAGAAAATTTAGGAAAAATTTTAGAGATAAAATACAACGAAGTTAAATGAGTCGGTGCCCTAGCGATGGGTAACCCAGTGGGAAGTTGCGGTTCTCGCAGCTAGGAGCCCTAAACTCGGGAGAAAATTCATGAAATAATTTTTGGGACTTCAGAGAAAAGTCATTGAGGTTTCGATAGCATTAGAATGCCAAGAAAATGCTTAGAAAAATTTTTAGATCGGTACAGACGATTTTGGCTCAATAAGCCAAACGGAGGGCATTTTGGTCATTTTGTCTTCAGAGATGATTTTTGGCCAACTTGTCCAATTAAATAAATAATTATTATGACATAAAATATGAATAAATATTGCTAAAAATTTAATTGAAAATGAGTAGAAGAAAAAGAAAAGAAAATGAAAGAAAATTTGGAATTATGACATCACATGATGTCATTAGTGTGCTCTCCACCAATCACCATTTAATAACACCATTAAATTCATTTAAAAAGGGGGAAAAATGAGTCAAAAATGAAACACAAATTTTGCTCACTTTCTTCTCCATTTTCCGCAGCCTTCATTTTCTCTCTCTTTTCTCTCTTAACCTCCATTAAAGCTCCCTTGTGAGCTTGATTTCCCCCTTCATCCCACCATAAAACCCTATCATTCCTTCACAAAAATTAATCCTTACCATTAGCACAATATTTAGGCAGCAATTTGAAGAGGAAAAAGTGAAGTTATACCTTGGAAAAATTCTGCACTCAAGAGGTTAGTGCCATATCTCTCTCTCCCTCTTATTATTTCATGCTAAGACATCAAATTCAACTAAGAATTTTGGAAAAAGAAAGCAAAATATGCATGCTATAGCCACACTAAATTTTAGCAGCCCTAAGGTACTATATGGTTTCCATGATTCAAGTGAATTATAAATGTGTATTGATGTCATCGAACATGGTTTTGATGATTAGAACACTTAAATGTTTGTTGTTTGAGCAAATTGAAATTGTGGAGTTAAGGTTTGGGGAAAACCTAGGGTTTGCTCATGTGTTGGTGAATGGAAGTCCTAATGGTCAAATTAGTGACCATTTGGCTATGTATGATGAGAAAATGAAGTGAATTATTGCTTTAGAATTGAGGTTGGGTGTGCTGCATTGAGTGACCTGTAGGGCTAGGTGTGAGTCCAGCAAGTTTGGGCAGTTATAACTTGAGTTATGTAGGTTCAATTAGTGTAAAGCTAATTGGACATGAAATTAGACACATAATGGCACAAATTTGATGAAGGAACCCTATCCAGAAAACAAACTTAGGATGCCCTAAAAATTGACCAAATTCGGGTAACACACATTCTGCCTGGGCAAAATGACCAAATGAACAGTGTTCATTCATTTGGTCATAACTCACTGTAGAAATGTCCAATTGACCTGAAATTTATATCAATGGAAAGCTTAGACAATTTAGAACAACTTTTATGAATAACACAAACTTAAATTTTGAACCTAGCCAATTGAAATTTCTAGCCCAATTTAGGACACTAAATCTGGCAGAACCAAATTCTGTCCAGAATTTCTGGACAAGACCAATCCGGCGAGTTATGGTTTTTATGCCATAACTTGAGCTACAAAACTCCAAATGGAGTGATTCAAAAAGGGAATTAAAGAAGACACATAAAGGAATAACTTTCATGAAGAAAGTTTTATCAAAATTCTACTATAACAATGACCAATAGAATAGTAAACTTAAGATATGAAATCTGAAAATTTTGAATAACATAAAATAAGCTTTGAAATGGTATTGACAATCAATACCAACAAATCTAGAACCCAAAATGTGGTATAATTATGTATCTATAATTTGTATACATATTATGTATGAAAAAGTTAACAAATTGAGTGAATAGTTGTAACACCCCTAAGTTCGGTAGTGCGTTCTACTGTTCCGGTGAGCAGTGTTGTCCGGACAGCTAGGATGCCTAGAACTACACTTCGTTATGATTGAGGAGACATAAAATAATGAAATACAAGAAAAGAAAAGACAAGAAAAATAAAGGAAAAATAATAACAAAGAAATGTAACCAAGTTAAGCGAGCCGAGAACCCTAGCGATGGGTGACTGCACCGGGAAGTCACGGCGTGGACCTTTGACTAGCCCTAGACTGTGGGGAACCCTGGAAAACATTTTTAAGACTTATAGAGACATCAATTGAAGTACAAATATCATTAGAAATATCAAAGAAAAATTAATTAATTAGTACAAAGAAAAGTGAGAAATCGAAAAACGGACAAAACCCGGTGTTACCGAAAAATCGAGAATGCAACCCAAACAGGGGCATTGTGGTCATTTGACACTCCGAGTTGTCTTTTGACCTAAATTTCCATAAAAAATATATGATATCACACTTGGAAAATGTCATGAAAAATTAAATTAGTGGTACCTAATGTAAACAACAAAAATGAGAAGCTTAATGTAGGAAAATGAAAACTTGATTTTTTAATTAATTAACTTATGGTGAGTGGAGCACTATGGGGTTAAATAAAGCATAAGTGGACAGATTTTATCCACTCACATTTCCATTTCCTTCAAAACACACATACATGGCCGAATTCCAATTTCTCCAAATTCCTCCATTGCCGTCCATGCAAGAGCTCCATGCACCATTGATCAAGCCATGATTCCATGCAAGTATCTTCATTAAACTTGGTCTACACATCATGGGCAGCATGTAGGAAGCAAGAAAGAGGAGTTTTGGTGAAGTTTAATCAAGCCCAAGATGAGGTTAGTGCTAGTTTTCCTTACCTCACTTAATTAAAATTTGCACTAAGGTTGAGATGAGTTGAATTATTGAAAAATTGGAAGGATTGGATGAATATTTAATGGTGATTGAATTTGACAGCCATGGAACCTAAAGAGGTTTGAATTATCTTTACATGTATTTGATGGGAAATGATATTGATTAAAGTAAATCAAAGTTTAGTAGGTTAATTATTGATGTATGTTAAATTGAACACTTGGATTGGAAATTTTCGTTGAATTTGGAATTGTATGCATGATTCTCTAAATCGACAGCCATGGGATTGTACACTAAATGAAATATTATTACATGTATTGTGGAGAATTAACTTTGACTAATGTGATTCAAAGTTTTGGTAAGTTAACTTCATGTATATGGAATGGTGATCAAGTGAAAAATTTGAGTTTGAAGGCAATTATGAAGGTATACCATTGCGGCAGTTTGTTAACTCTTGAAGAATGCTGGAATTCATGCTTGGTTTATAGAATAATAATGTTGAATTGTGATAGTGGTTATGGCAGTTTGAGTGTATGTATGATGGTGTGAGGTTGGACATGTAAAAGTGTTATGGTTAGGTGATTGAATTGTTGTAAATTTGGTTTGAAAAATTCTGTACTAAATGGTGCACATTGAATGTAATTGTAAGCTGCCAAAATGACCTATAATATGTTGTGAATTATGTTTAGGTTATGGTACAACCAGAATTGGCTTGAATGTTGAGTTTGGTAAGTGTTAAAAGTGATCCTTGATGTGTATGAAAGAAATGTAATAAGGCAGTTTGTGTTTTGGGCCTAGAACTTTAAGTGTATGGCTCCAATTGGTATGAAACCAATTGGAGGTGAAACTAGGCACAAAATGTACCAACTTTCATGAAGGAAGCTTGCCAAAATTCTGCTTGCAAGGTAGTTTGAAAAATGACCAAATCTGGATTAAGTACAAATAAGGCCTGAAAATTTACCATTTGGGCAGCAGTTAGTGTTTAGGCCATAACTCACTCAAAATAGGTCCAATTGACCTGAAATTTTGACCATGAATATTTAAGACCCATATCTACAAGTCTTATGAAGACACCAAAGCCCAGAAATGACCATATGCAAGTCAAACAGCTTGCACAAGTTTGGGTCCAAAAACTGGCCGAACCAAAAATGACCTAAAATGACCAATTTTGGTGCAATTTGACCAGCAATAGTAAAATGACCATAACTTGGTCTACATAACTCAGAATGACCTGAATTTTGCCCCGCGTGCAATAAGACATAGATCTACAAGTTTGTAATTTTGACCAAAACCCGAAAACCGATGGAACTAGGTCGTCCGGCTAGGTCAAACTAGTATCCCGGAATCCAGCAAATTACAAGAAAATGCAAGATATATGGAAATGAACTTGGTAGTATGTACCAACCCTAAAAAGGCTATCGAATGTGACATGTTAGTAACATTAAAACCTAATTTACCTAGAACACATCGAGGGTCGACATATTAGGTTGATTAAGTAAGTAATAGAATTCAGTGAATTAATTATCAAGTATTATCGTTAGAGAGAGTTTAAATAAGTACTGAAACACCTCAAATTGTGTTTCTCAGTTAGCAAAGACTCAGGGAAAGGGAAGGAAACACTGAGTCAAGACCAGGAGACAGTTATCAGAGGTTTGTGCACAACAGCTATTTCTTTTGAATTATTTTCAATTGAAATAAATTATGACTATTTGTATATTATTATTTTAAATTGTGAAACTGTGAAAAATTGTTTGAATGATATTTGATGGATACTTATTGATTGAAAAGCACTGTAAATGGTTTGAAACCACAGCTATCATGTATATTGATTGTATTCCTCGCTAGCTTGTCTAGTGGGATGAATTGAATTCCCTCTCTGGCTGAAGTGTTGAGGTGTGTGCCTGTTGAGGACGAATAGAATGAGTACTCATATTTTTGCTAGCTAGCTATGTTATTCCTCATTAGCCATTGGCTTTTGGGATGAATTGAACTTTGGAACATAATTTTAAGCTGTGTGTGATTTATTGATATGTATTGTAAGATTGTGAAATGGAGTTTAAATTCTTATTGACATTCACTGTCTTCTGAATTTAACTATGTTTTGATTACCGAGATTTATTGTGATATTGTGTTAAATTCCTTATGACATTCATTGTCTTGAATTTAACTATGGTTTTACGTATCCATTATTTATATGATTTATAATTTGTGATTTAAAGTTGTATTTGGTTAATGTTGTGCACCACTGAGACATTGTCTCAGCGATAGCTTTCCATTGCTGTCGCAGGTAGACAGACGGACAGGGCAGCAGACTAGGCTGCTAGTACATCCAGCGAGAGATTATCGGGTATAATGAGTATACCACATTTTGCATTTTGTACTGTAATGTATGACCACTGTATGTACATATTGTTCTTGGTTTTGAGCAGTTGTAAAATTAAAATTGTACATTTAAGTTATAAAATAAATTATGAGTTATTTTGATTTGTAAAAATCGTATTATATTTCTTGTATCTCAGTCTTTGAAAAAAATTATTGTGGATTTGTGTTGAATTATGTTGGAGTTTGAGATTGAGAAAAATATTGAAGTGCTTTCTACAGGTTTTTGAAGAACTGTTTTATCCAAATTATAGAGGGCACTCTGCCAAAATTTTTACAGAAATTACTAATAGTCTAAATGTGTTAGCTAATTCACTTCAGTTCAAAAAGGTTTTTATGTAACACCCCCGTTGCATAGCCTGATAGATTTCACTGTTCCGGTGACCGGTGTCGGTCCGGACAATTAATGGGATTAGGGCCACACTTAAGACAATTTGAGAAGCCATAAACACAAATAATTAGTAATGTTTAATTAGTTAACTATAAATAAGAAAAACAGAACATAAGAGGTTAAACGAGCCGAGAGTCACAGCGATGAGTGACCTCCTCGGGAATGATCATAAGTCATTCTAAACTCAAATTTCGAACCGTAAAAGTGACGCCATGGTCCTTAGGACCCTTATGGACATAGTGGAAAAGAGAAAATCACGAAAAAGAATCATAAGTCACCAAATAATTAGGTCAGGGAGCCGGAAGAAATATTGGATTATTTGCAAACCGGGATGAACCGACGAGGGGCAATTTGGTCAATTGACCCCAAGAGCTGACTCCTGACCTAACTGTCAAATAAAATCGGAGAAAAGAAAATTTCGGAATCGAGAATTAAATAAAAAAACTAATAGAAAAAAAAAAGAAAAAAAAAAAGAAGAAGAAGATAGAAAAGTTAAAGATGATGACATCATGAATGATGTCAATAAGAAATTAATTAAGTTATTTATTAAATGGGATTTTGTGGTCTTCCATCAACTAAAATAAATTAAGAAAAGAAAAAAATTAACAACAAAAAGTCATCTTCATCTTCTCAAAAACGTCACTCTCTTCTCTCCCTCACAAAACCACCATGAAAGCTCATTTTTGAGCTTGAAAAACTAAAATCCAACCATACAAAATTGTTCTACCATAAGTAGACCTTGTTTGGGCAACTAAGAAAGAAGATTCAAGGAAAAGAAAGAAAAAAATTTGAAGAAAAGGAGGAAGAAAATTCTGCTCAAGGTATAGTACTATAAACTTCAATTTTTATTGTTTAATTAGTGTTAGTGTGGCATCAAGAGCTTGTAAATAAACTTGAAATGAAATAAAATCATGGGAGAAGGACTAAACTGAAATTTTGGCTTGGTTGATGGGAGTATGATTGGTATGGTTTGATGTGTTTAAAGGGAATTAAAGATGTTAATAAACTTACATTAGTATGGTGTTAAGATGGAAATGCACCAATTGTGATTGAATGAGTGAGTTAGGGTTTCAATGCTAGGGTTTATGGACCAAAATTTGGAGAAATGCATAAATGGCATGTTTAACCTATTGTGAAATGAAATAATGGTCAATTATGACCAAATAAGTTGTGTGGGAATGATAGGAATGAAAACTAAATTCGGAGGTTAATGGTCATGCTGCTGGCAACATGACCAAACCCACTTTGAAGGACCAAAACTAAATTTTACAAGCCCAATTGATATGCCACCAATTGGAGATGAAAATAGACATAAAAGAGCACAATTTTCATTAAGGAACCATGGCCAAAAACTGACCAAAACTTGGTGAAACAATTGACCAAAGTGAGTTGATTGCAGGCTGCCACTGCACAAAACTGACCAAATGAACAGTAACTGTTCATTTGGTCATAACTCGAGCTAGGTAGGTCAAATTGACCTGAAATTTTGCCAGCAATTAGATATGATATAGACCTAAAACTTTCATGAAGAACACCAATCCAAATTAGGCCATTAACTCATTCAAATCATTGAGCAAAGTTAAAATTACTGTACTGAAATTCTGCAGAATTTTCATTGAGCAGCAATGTTTGGAGGGCTATAACTCTCTCCAGAAAACTCGGATTTAGGCGATTCTTGAATCGATGGAAACCTAAGACATAGTACAACATTTCATATGAAGAAAGTGAGACCGAATTATGAACTTAACTTGATCAAACAATTGACCAAAGTTGGACCAAAAATCTGCCAGCACCTAAATTGCAGTATGAACAGTGCACGTGAACAGTAAACTTATTTTGGCCATAACTTGAGCTACAAAACTCCGATTGAGGTGATCCAAAAATGAGAATACACTTAAGACAATAAGGAACATTTTCTATGAAGGAAGTTTTGTCAAATTCCAACAGTAGATCGACCAATGGAATAGTGCAACTTCGGAAACCAAAACCGAAAATTGGCAATTTTGCCAAAATGACCTAAGCTTTAAACAAATGACCAAAACCAACAAGTTTGGTGACCAAAATGTGGTATGTGGGTGAAGTTGGAGTTCCCATACCCATTAAGCCTTAGAAAGTCAATAATTTGACTTGAATAGTGCAGTGAATAGTAACCCGAAACACAAAATTTCGAGAACGTCGAATTTAACACGTTAGAGCTAGCTAAATGTGAAGTTAAGTTTATTTTGGATTTATTTTAAGTTCTAGTACTGAAACATTGTAAAATTGTGTGTTTCAGTTGAAAAGAATATCGGGAAGGAACCCGAGGAACCGAGTCGAGGCTAAAGGACGACTCGTTTGAGGTTTGTGCACAACATATACTTTTATAATCATCTTTTGCATATCGTTTTAAATAATGTGAAATATTGGATTATGACATTCTTATGATGTTGATCTAAATTGTTGAAAGTTATTATGTATATTTGAAAAGAAAATGTTTAGCAAATTGTTAAGATAAGTTTTGAAACCACAGTGTCATGACCACATATTTGAACACCTCACTAGCACGACTAGTGGGGGTAATTAGTTTCGAATTTTGATTCCTTCTCTGGAGAAGTATTGAGGTGTGCCAGTAGAAGAGGATGTGAATGGATATCCATATATTTGAGCTAGCTAGCCTTGTGATATGATTTCTCTTTAGCCTCTGGCTATTGAGATTCATGTGATTTCTCTTTAGCCTCTGGCTATTGAGATTCTATTTGTTTCGAATGGCGTGATCTAACTGTGGGTTTTATGAAATGTGTTTTGATACTTTGAAATAAACTTGGTTTACATGTAAAATCTTACAATGCATGATTGTATTTAATTTTCATGTTTAGTCAAATTTTGAATGAATGTGCTTTAAGTTTTGCATAAAGATTATTTTAGTATATTGTGCACCATGAGTCTTAGTACTCAGTGATAGCTTTATTCTTTGCAGAATCTGAGATTAGAGGAAGCGTGTGGTGAAATTTCTTGAGGTGTGTGAAGTCATCAGTTTGAAGCCTTCGGGTATAACTTATACCCTAACTGTAAATACTTCTTTTGATGTATATATTGCACATAAATGTATGGACATGTAAAAATGGGTCTTGAGCAGCTTGTACACAAATTTGTATGAAGTTTGTAATAAAGTTTAGTTTGTGTTTCTTTTGATATAAATTTGTAAGGTTATGTATAAATTATTTTGTTTTTAATGAAATATGAATGATATTGATTGTGATATTTTGATAATTATTGAACTTGTGAATTTTGATAAATTGATTGAGTATGATTGTGAAACCGAAGTAGTGGTTGAGAAAATCTTTTAGAAGTGCTATTTACAGGTATTCGAAGAACGGTTTTCTCAAAATACAGAGGAAACTCTGTCAAAATTTTTATCAAATTTGCGGAAAACTAAAATGGCCAAAAATATTAATTAGTTTTAATTTCAACTAAATGTTTTAAATACTTATTTGAAATGCTCACCACTTGTCAAAGATAAGAAAATTGTTTTAAAATCCCTTGTAGGGTACTTAATGAGTTATCGGTAGGTGAAGTTCGGTAGTTCATTAGGTATTCTACGGGATCATGTTATGCCTTACAGAGGGGTAAGGTGTGACATGTTTTAGTGGTATCAGAGCAAGTTTTTGAATTATGTTTTAAATTGTGTATTTGTTTTTTTCTTTGTTAAGTACAACTGCTCAATGTCCATAATTGTTACATACAATTGCATTACATCATGAATATGACCTAACGGAGAAATCTCCTTGTGTTACTTGTTCAGAGATACCCTAACTTCAACTGAAATGGAAGAAGGGGATCGCTCGATTGAGCGATCTGTTGAAGCCGAGGCACAAGGAAGCCCGGCTTTACGAATGTCGATGGGTCAAGAGCACCAGCCCACAAATGCCGCGATTCCACGCACAATTTGCAATGAGATGGCTGCGATGTTTCAACAAATGGTGAGGTATGCCCGCTCAAACTCCACCACAACCACAGTGGTACAACCATTGCCTCGGCCGGACAATATGATAAATTACTGAAGTATGGGGCTGCAGAATTTAAGTACAATGGACCCTTTAGAGGCGAGCAATGGCTTGAAAGAATGGGACAGAGTGTTTAAGAAATTGCACGCCGGATGAGTTGAAGTTCGAATATTACGTGGTCGCTCTGCAAGGATGCATATGATTGGTGGAAGACCATCCCCACGGCTTAGCGGAACCACGGTGCTAACACAGGATGACTTCATCGAGAGTTCGAGGCAATACATCGGATGCATATGTTGATCGAAATTGCAAGAATTTTTAGTTTGAAACAAGGAAATCGATCGGTGGCGAGTATGAGAGAGAGTTCTCACTTTGAGTCACTATGCGGAGAGTCTCCTTACTACCGATAAAGCAAGATGCAAGAGATTTGAGACGGGTTTGAAGCCCGGCATGAGGATGCAAGTTGTGGGATTTCGACAAAGAACTTCTCAGAACTTATGTCTCAAGCACTTGAACTGGAGAGAGTTGAAGCAGAAGCAAACCCAGTGAAGGAAAAAGTCGAGAAATTAGAAAAAGACAAGGGGGAAAAATCAGTTGAACAGAGTTCTGGTGCTACCTCTGGAAAGAAAAAGAAGTTTAGTGGACCCAGGGGTCGAGGTGGAAGATTTGGTAGGGGCCTATTCTGCAGGCGAGAGACCCCTAGGTCCAGTCGTGATCGGCGAGGGTTCACATTACGCCACTGTGAGACTTGTGGTAAGATTCATAAGGGGGAATGTTATTGGGCCACTGGAGTCTGCTTTAGCGTGGAGGTAAGGGCCATATAGCTAAAGACTGCACTAGTGCTCAGAGATATGGTCCGGCTCCTACTACTGCCGAGGATCTATTGAGTCCTGCTCCCGCAGGTTCACTGATCGGTTAGGAGGAAGAGGCAGAGGTAGAGCCTTTGCTTGAGCGATCGGGCACAATTGGTCGATCGGGACAAGGAAGTGCTTCAACCAGAATCTGCAATGAGACAGCGTGAAGAGGTGAGACTTGATGTGGTAGCCGGTATATTCTCTATCTCTGGTCAAGATGTATTTGTATTGTTTGATCCGGTTCAACCCATTCATATGTTAGTGCTAGCATAGTCGGTTCACTTGCTTTGTCCCATGTGTGCAAATGGGTTTTGAAGTGCTAGTAACTAGTCCGTTAGGACAAGAGGTCGAGTCAACAGAATTTATAGAGATCCTTTGGTGATCCAAGGACATGTTTTCTGTCGGACTTGATTGAGATGCCCTTCAGAGAGTATGATATTATCTTAGGCATGGATTGGTTAGCGGGCATCATGCTATGATTGTATGGCGAAGATCACTTTTGGTCTCCCTTTATGCGGTGATGTGGTCATACACGGGGAGAGGCATTTACTGCCATCAAACATCATTTCGGCTGCACTAGCCAGAAAGATGATCAGAAAGGGGTGTGAAGCATACTTGGCACATGTGATAGACACCCAGGTGGGGAGTCCAGCACTAAGGGACATCCCTACGGTATGTGACTTTCCGGATGTATTTCCTGAAGAATTGCCAGGATTACCTCCGAGAAAGAGAGTGCGATTTGAAATTGATGTTATGCAGTGTGGATCCAATCTCTATAACGCCATATAGAATGGCACCTGCAGAATTGAAAGAGTTGAAAGTGCAGTTGCAAGAATTGTTTGACAAGGGCTTTATCCGCCCTAGTGTGTCACCTTGGGGAGCGCCAGTGTTGTTTGTAAAGAAGAAAGATGGCACTCTCCGCTTGTGTATTGATTATCGGCAGTTGAATAAGGTGACAATAAAGAATAGATATCCATTGCCCCGCATTGATGACTTGTTTGATCGGTTGAGAAGTGCGGTTGTGTTCTCCAAAATTGACACGAGATCGAGTTATTATCAATGAAAGTACAAGAGCAAAGTATTTCTAAAAGCGCCTTGAACCGCTATGGCCATTATGAGTTCTTGGTCATGCCATTCGGGTTAACTAATGCTCATTTGCTTTTATGGATCGATGAACACTATTTTCGGACCATACCTCGACCGGTTGTGGTGGTATTCATAGATGATATATTGGTATATTCGAGGAATGCGGAAGAGCATGATAGACATCTGCGGATTGTATCTGCAGACTTTGAGGAGAAAGCGACTATATGCCAAATTGTCGAAGTGTGAATTTTGGCTGAAAGAAATATCTTTTTGGGGCATGTAGTATCGAGAAGAGGGCATTAAGGTAGATCCAAGTAAGATTGAAGTCGCCCCTTAATTGGAGGCCACCTGAAATGTCACAGAAATTGTAGTTTTAGGTTTAGTGGATACTACCGTAGATTTGTGAAGGATTCTCCATGTTGGCATCTCCATTGACCAAGCTGCTTAGAAAAGATGTAAAATTTCGGTGGGACGGATAAATGCCAGTGAGTTTTGATGAATTGAAGAGATGTTTGGTGAAGCTCAGTCTAACTTTACCCACAGGGTAAAGAATATCTGATTCTGATGCTTCTCACAATGGGTTAGGTTGTGTGTTGATGCAAGATCGAAATGTCATTGCCTATGCATCACGCCAGCTAAAACCGCATGAGAGGAATTATCCGACACATGATTTGGAGCTTACAACCATTGTGTTTGCTCTTAAGATCTGGAGACATTATTTGTATGGGGAGAAATGATACATCTACACAGATCATAAGAGTTTGAAGTATTTGGGCACCAGAAGAGCTGAATTTGAGACAGAGGAGATGGTTAGAGTTGATAAAAGACTATGATTGTCGATAGACTATCACCGAGGAAAGCTAATGTTGTGGTGATGCCTTAAGTCGCAAGACTATGGCAAGTCTACAGTTACTCCTTTGTCTTTGGTACATGAGTTAAGATCATTGCATGCGGCTTAGAGATTAATGATGAGGGGCGATTGCATGGCATGTACGGCCGGTGTTGATTGATCGATTAGAATGGTCGCTCGGAATGATCGAGTATCGGAAGTGATGGAAGAAGCCCGGCAGGCAAGAAACCGAATTCTCACTCGAGAGATGATGGTCTATTGCTACACCGAGCGAGAATGTGTGTTCCTAATGATGTTGAATTGAGGAGGATCATTTTAAAGGAAGCACATGAGTCTCCTTTTGCCATGCACCACAGTGGTACAAAAATGTATAGAGGGCTAAAGGAGCATTCTTGGTGGATGGGTATGAAGAGAGATGTGGCGAGTTTGTATCCAAATGCCTAACTTGTCGACAAGTGAAGGCGAGCATCAAGTACCATTGGGTTGTTACATCCACTACCCGATGCAGTGGAAATGGGAGAGAATAACGATGGATTTTGTGATGGGACTTGAGGACACAAAGAGTCATGATGCGATTTGGGTCATTGTTGTGACCGACTAAATCTGCTCATTTTATGCCAGTTCGGATGTACTACTGTTTAGAAAGATTGGACAAGTTATACATCGATGCGATTGTGAGACTGCATGGAGTGCCAGTATCCATCGTGTCGAGAGATCCTAGGTTCACTTCTAGATTAGGGTAGTCTTGAGAGCCCTAGGAACTAGATTGAACTTCGATCGCATTCCACCCACGCAGATGGCGATGCGAGATGGTAATTCAGATCTTGGAGGACATGCTACGGGCTTGTGTGATTGAGTTTGAGGGTAGTTGGGATACACACTTGCCTTTGATTGAGTTTGCTTACAACAACAGCTACCAATCAAGCATTGGAATGCCTCCATATGAAGCTTTGTATGGCAGGAAATGTAGAACCCCATTGTGTTGGGATGACGTGGGTGAAAGAAAGATGATCGGACCCAAAATTGTTCAACAGACTGAAGAGAAAATTCGGGTGATCAGAGATCGACTTAAAGCTGCATCAGACCGTCAGAAGTCCTATATTGATTTAAAAAGAAGGGATATTGAGTATGCAGTGGGTGAGAAAGTTTTCCTCAAAGTTTCTCCTTGGAAGAGAATTATGAGATTCGGCAGAAAGGGGAAACTGAGTCCTCGTTTCATTGGGCCATATGAGGTTCTGGAAAGAGTGGGTCCTTTGGCATATCGGTTGGCACTACCTCCAGAGTTGGAAAAGATACATAATGTCTTCCATGTGTCTATGTTGAGGAGGTATCGATCAGACCCATCTCATGTACTACCAGTAGAAGAAATAGAAGTGAATCCAGACCTCACATATGAAGAAGAACCCATAAAGATTATGGCTTATGAGGTGAAGCAGCTACGGAATAAGCGAATACCGTTGGTAAAAGTCTTTGTGGAACCATCATTCGGGCCAAGAAGCTACTTGGGAGCGAGAGGAGGACATGAGGAGACAACACCCACAATTGTTCAGAGATTGATACGGTAAAAATTTGAGACGAAATTTATTTAAGGGGAGAATTGTAACACCCCGTTGCATAGCTCGATAGATTTCAGCTTATTGGACCGGTGTCGGTCCGGACAATTAATGGGATTAGGGCCACAGTTAAGAGAATTTGAGAAGCAATAAACACAAATAATTAGTAATGTTTAATTAGTTAACTATAAATAAGAAAAACAGAACATAAGAGGTTAAGCAGCCGAGAGTCACACGATGAGTGACCTCCTGAATGATCGAAGTCATTCTAAACTCAAATTTGAAGTAAAAAGTGACGCTGCGGTCCTTAGGACCCTTATGGACATAGTGGAAAAGAAAATCACGAAAAGAAGCTGTTAAGTCGGTCAAATAATTAGGTCGAGGAGGAAGAAATATTGGATTATTTGCAAACGGGATGAAGCAAGCGAGGGCAATTTGGTCAATTGACCCCAGAGTGACTCGACCTAATGTCAAATAAAATCGGAGAAAAGAAAATTTGAATCGAAATTAAATAAAAAACTAATAGAAAAAAAGAAAAAAAGAAGAAGAAGATAGAAAAGTTAAAGATGATGACATCATGAATGATGTCAATAAGAAATTAATTAAGTTATTTATTAAATGGGATTTTGTGGTCTTCCATCAACTAAAATAAATTAAGAAAAGAAAAAAATTAACAACAAAAAGTCATCTTCATCTTCTCAAAAACGTCACTCTCTTCTCTCCCTCACAAAACCACCATGAAAGCTCATTTTTGAGCTTGAAAAACTAAAATCAACCATACAAAATTGTTCTACCATAAGTAGACCTTGTTTGGGCAACTAAGAAAGAAGATTCAAGGAAAAGAAAGAAAAAAATTTGAAGAAAAGGAGGAAGAAAATTCTGCTCAAGGTATAGTACTATAAACTTCAATTTTTATTGTTTAATTAGTGTTAGTGTGGCATCAAGAGCTTGTAAATAAACTTGAAATGAAATAAAATCATGGGAGAAGGACTAAACTGAAATTTTGGCTTGGTTGATGGGAGTATGATTGGTATGGTTTGATGTGTTTAAAGGGAATTAAAGATGTTAATAAACTTACATTAGTATGGTGTTAAGATGGAAATGCACCAATTGTGATTGAATGAGTGAGTTAGGGTTTCAATGCTAGGGTTTATGGACCAAAATTTGGAGAAATGCATAAATGGCATGTTTAACCTATTGTGAAATGAAATAATGGTCAATTATGACCAAATAAGTTGTGTGGGAATGATAGGAATGAAAACTAAATTCGGAGGTTAATGGTCATGCTGCTGGCAGCATGACCAAACCACTGAAGGACCAAAACTCAAATTTTACAAGCCCAATTGATATGCCACCAATTGGAGATGAAAATAGACATAAAAGAGCACAATTTTCATTAAGGAACCATGGCCAAAAACTGACCAAAACTTGGTGAAACAATTGACCAAAGTGAGTTGATTGCAGGCTGCCACTGCACAAAACTGACCAAATGAACAGTAACTGTTCATTTGGTCATAACTCGAGCTAGGTAGGTCAAATTGACCTGAAATTTTGCCAGCAATTAGATATGATATAGACCTAAAACTTTCATGAAGAACACCAAACCAAATTAGGCCATTAACTCATTCAAATCATTGAGCAAAGTTAAAATTACTGTACTGAAATTCTGCAGAATTTTCATTGAGCAGCAATGTTTGGAGGGCTATAACTCTCTCCAGAAAACTCGGATTTAGGCGATTCTTGAATCGATGGAAACCTAAGACATAGTACAACATTTCATATGAAGAAAGTGAGACCGAATTATGAACTTAACTTGATCAAACAATTGACCAAAGTTGGACCAAAAATCTGCCAGCACCTAAATTGCAGTATGAACAGTGCACGTGAACAGTAAACTTATTTTGGCCATAACTTGAGCTACAAAACTCCGATTGAGGTGATCCAAAAATGAGAATACACTTAAGACAATAAGGAACATTTTCTATGAAGGAAGTTTTGTCAAATTCCAACAGTAGATCGACCAATGGAATAGTGCAACTTCGGAAAACCAAAACCGAAAATTGGCAATTTTGCCAAAATGACCTAAGCTTTAAACAAATGACCAAAACCAACAAGTTTGGTGACCAAAATGTGGTATGTGGGTGAAGTTGGAGTTCCCATACCCATTAAGCCTTAGAAAGTCAATAATTTGACTTGAATAGTGCAGTGAATAGTAACCCGAAACACAAAATTTCGAGAACGTCGAATTTAACACGTTAGAGCTAGCTAAATGTGAAGTTAAGTTTATTTTGGATTTATTTTAAGTTCTAGTACTGAAACATTGTAAAATTGTGTGTTTCAGTTGAAAAGAATATCGGGAAGGAACCCGAGGAACCGAGTCGAGGCTAAAGGACGTCTCGTTTGAGGTTTGTGCACAACATATACTTTTATAATCATCTTTTGCATATCGTTTTAAATAATGTGAAATATTGGATTATGACATTCTTATGATGTTGATCTAAATTGTTGAAAGTTATTATGTATATTTGAAAAGAAAATGTTTAGCAAATTGTTAAGATAAGTTTTGAAACCACAGTGTCATGACCACATATTTGAACACCTCACTAGCACGACTAGTGGGGGTAATTAGTTTCGAATTTTGATTCCTTCTCTGGAGAAGTATTGAGGTGTGCCAGTAGAAGAGGATGTGAATGGATATCCATATATTTGAGCTAGCTAGCCTTGTGATATGATTTCTCTTTAGCCTCTGGCTATTGAGATTCATGTGATTTCTCTTTAGCCTCTGGCTATTGAGATTCTATTTGTTTCGAATGGCGTGATCTAACTGTGGGTTTTATGAAATGTGTTTTGATACTTTGAAATAAACTTGGTTTACATGTAAAATCTTACAATGCATGATTGTATTTAATTTTCATGTTTAGTCAAATTTTTGAATGAATGTGCTTTAAGTTTTGCATAAAGATTATTTTAGTATATTGTGCACCACTGAGTCTTAGTACTCAGCGATAGCTTTTATTGCTGTCGCAGATACAGAGATTAGAGGAGCAGCAGACTGAGCTGCTGAGGTGTGTGAAGTCATCAGTTTGAAGCCTTCGGGTATAACTTATACCCTAATCAGAATACTTCTTTTGATGTATATATTGCACATAAATGTATGGACATGTAAAAATGGGTCTTGAGCAGCTTGTACACAAATTTGTATGAAGTTTGTAATAAAGTTTAGTTTGTGTTTCTTTTGATATAAATTTGTAAGGTTATGTATAAATTATTTTGTTTTTAATGAAATATGAATGATATTGATTGACAGTATTTTGAGAATTATTGAACTTGTGAATTTTGATAAATTGATTGAGTTTGATTGTGAAACCGAAGTAGTGGTTGAGAAAATCTTTTAGAAGTGCTTTTTACAGGTATTCGAAGAACGGTTTTCTCAAAATACAGAGGAAACTCTGTCAAAATTTTTATCAAATTTGCGGAAAACTAAAATGGCCAAAAATATTAATTAGTTTTAATTTCAACTAAATGTTTTAAATACTTATTTGAAATGCTCACCACTTGTCAAAGATAAGAAAATTGTTTTAAAATCCCTTGTAGGGTACTTAATGAGTTATCGGTAGGTGAAGTTCGGTAGTTCATTAGGTATTCTACGGGATCATGTTATGCCTTACAGAGGGGTAAGGTGTGACATTTTAACACCTGTAAATAGTGCTCACCACTGTAAAAGAAGTAAGAAAAGTTTTGAAAATCCCTTGTAGTGTATTTAATGGGTTATCAGTAGGCGAAGTTGGTAATTCATTAGGTATACTACGGGATCATGTTATGCCTTACAGAGGGGTAGGGTGTGACATGTTTTAGTGGTATCAGAGCCTGGTTTTTAAATTCTGTTTTAACCTTTCTTCATAATATAACTACTCAATATCATTGTTTGATACATACAGTACATTACATTATAAATATGCACTAACGGGAGAAAATCTCCTTGTGTTATTTGTTCAGGAGATCTAAGATCCTCGCATTGACTATGGAAGAGGGTGATCGTTCAGTCGATCAATCTATTGAGGCTAAGGTGCAAGGGAATGCCCCCGGCCTACACAATGTCAGTGGCTCAGGAGTACCAAATTTCACAAGCATCATTTCTGCTTAGTTCGCTCACAGATGGTCGCAATGTTCCAACAAATGGTCGGTAATGTGCCTACTCAAGTCCCAATACAGACACCGATGGTACAATCACGCCTCTGCTAGGCGAGATGACAAATTGATGAAATATGGGGCTATAGAGTTCAAGGGGACAGTAGATCCTCTAGAGGCTGAACAGTGGTTAGAGAAGATGGATAGGGTATTCAAGAAACTGCATTGCACATAGGAGCTCAGATTTGAATACTCAGTATCTTTACTACAGGGGGATACTTATGACTGGTGGAAAACCATTCCCCACAGTCTGGTAGAATCTGCAGTGCTAACATGGAATGACTTTCTCAAGGAATTCAGACAAAAGTATGTCCCCGATGCTTATGTAGACCAGAAGCTACAAGAGTTCCTAAGTTTGAAACAGGGGAGCAGATCAGTGGCTGAGTATGAAAGAGAATTTTCCTGCCTGAGCCATTATGCAGTAAGTTTACTTACTACCAGCAGGGAGAGATTCAAGAGGTTTGAAACCGGCTTGAAGCCTAGTATCAGATTACAAGTGGTCGGATTCAAACACACTAACTTCTTTGAACTTGTTTCTCAAGCCCTAGAGTTGCAAAGAATTGAGTCTGAAGCTACTCCTGAGAAAAAGAAATCAGAGAAGATAGAGAAAGAGGGAAAATTAGTAGAACAGAGTTTCAGTGGTCCTACTGGAAAGAGGAAGAACCATGGGGGACATGGCAGAGGTGGCAAGAAGTCTGGTAGGGGAAGATACTCAGGATTGAAACCTCCACTATCTGGTCAGCAGAGTTCCAGAAGTTCCTACCCTCCCTACCAATGTGAGACTTATGGAAGAAATCATGGTGGGATATGCTATAAGGCTATTAGAGCCTGTTATAACTGTGGAGGCACAGGACACTTTGCCAAGGACTGCACCAGTAGTCGCAAAGTTGGACCACCTTCTACTACTGCAGAAGGGTCAGTTCAGAGCCCTATCACTAGAAGTTCACAACCACCCAGCAGAGGTAGAGGCAGGGGTAGAGGTAGCCCAACAGGCAGCCAAGGCACAGTGAAACATTCAGAGCAAGACAGTGCTCTAGTCAGAATCTATGCAATGAGAGAGAGGGAAGAGGCCGAGACATCTGATGTTGTGGCTGGTACCTTCTCAACTTTTAATCAAGATGTGTTTGTGTTATTTGATCCGGATTCTACCCATTCTTATGTGAATGCTAGCATCATTGATTGCATTGCTGTTCTATGTACAAAAATGGACTTTGAGGTGCTAGTAACAAGTTCGCTAGGACAGGAGGTCAGGGTTAATAGAATGTATAGAGATTATCCTTTGGTGATCCAAGGACACACTTTTCTATCTGATTTCATTGAAATGCCCTTCAGAGATTATGATATCATCTTGGGCATGAATTGGTTAGCTAGGCATCATGCCATGATTGACTGTAGGCTGAAGATAGTCACTCTTGGTCTCCCTCAGTACAGTGATGTGGTAATACATGGAGAGAGGCAGCTATTGCCATCCAACATCATTTCGGCTACACTAGCTAGAAAAATGATCAGAAAGGGGTGTGAAGCATACTTGGCACATGTGATAGAACCCAAGTGGGAGTCCAAAGATTGAGGACATCCCTACGATATGACTTTCGGATGTGTTTCCTGATGAATTGCCAGGATTACCTCCTGAAAGAGAGGTGCAGTTTGAAAATAATGTTATGCCTGGTGTGGATCCAATCTCCATAACACCATACAGAATGACACCAGCAAAGTTGAAGGAGTTGAAGGTACAGTTGCAAGAACTACTTGAAAAGGGCTTCATCCGCCCTAGTGTGTCACCGTGGGGAGCGCCAGTATTGTTTGTTAAGAAGAAGGATGGCACTCTTCGTTTATGCATTGTTTGACCTGGAGTATGAATACTTTTATGTTAGTGTTAGAACTATATGTTCTGTTGTTATTCCTTTATAGGGGAATAAATTTTGAGGCATTAGTGATTAGTCCTTTAAGATAAGGATTGTGATAATAAGTGAAATTAGTTTTGGAAGAGTTTATCGGCGAAAAGTATTTTCTAACACACCATAAATTATAAAGCTAATTGGCGAGCCTATTTAATGTAAGGCAAGAGGAAGTAAAAGTAAGTTGTGGTAATAGACTTGCTCTAAATGAGGGCAAAGATGTTACAGTTAGTAATTGTTAGTAAATATTGTAATCAGAATACGTTTCGGATATCAGTAAATTCGAAAAGGATAAAATATCAGAAAATTTGATATATTGGGATGTATCGTAGTAACTATGCAATTTTCTTGATGTTTATACTGTAAGCTGCAGATTACAGTACTGACTTGAGATTATTGTGTAGAGCTACATACTACCCAATAATATACCTAGATGAGAATAGTTGCCAACGGCCTCTGTTTTGGTATAGTTATGCCAGGACAGAATTTAATTGTTAGAAATAAGTTTGAAAATCCTACTTAGGGATCTAAAACTCAAAAGTTAGAATATCAAAAGGTTATAGTTCAGTACAAAAGGAAGTAAGTTATAGAATATTGACAGATAAAAAGAGTTATGGAAGTAGAGATTTGAACAGTTGATTCATATATAACAAAGAAATATTACGAATGTGAGGAAGACTATGGACTAGAATAGTCAGAGGACCAATGACTAGATAAATCATTCTAACATGACCTCAAGGGTCATTCAAGAAGGAACGTGAATCGAAATATTAGACAGTACAATAGTAAGAGGAGATTAGTGTTATACAAACAAATTAAATGTTGTATTAGATTGTTAAAAGTCTTATACAAATTTGAGGAAAAGAAGATTATACGATCATATAGAAAGGAGAAAATAAACATATTATTATTGTAAGATGGCTATTGGGTAAAATTTCGTGAACGAAATTTATTTTAAGGGGGAATTGTAACACCCCTAAGTTCGGTAGTGCGTTCTCGTTAGGTGACCAGTGTTGTCCGGACAGCTAGGATGCCTAGAACTACACTTCGTTATGATTGAGGAGACATAAAATAATGAAATACAAGAAAAATAAAGGAAAAATAATAGCAAAGAAATGTAACCAAGTTAAGCGAGCCGAGAACCCTAGTGATGGGTAACCGCACCGGGAAGTCACGGCGTGGACCGTTGACTAGCCCTGGATTGCGGGAAACCTTGGAAAACATTTTTAAGACTTATAGAGACATCAATTGAAGTACAAATACCATTAGAAATATCAAAGAAAAATTAATTAATTAGTACAAAGAAAAATGAGAAATCGAAAAACGGATAAAACCCAGTGTTACCGAAAAATCGGAAATGCAACCCGAACAGGGGCATTGTGGTCATTTGACACCCTGAGTTGTCTTTTGACCTAAATGTCCATTAAAAATATATGATATCACACTTGGAAAATGTCATGAAAAATTAAATTAGTGGTACCTAATGTAAACAACAAAAATGAGAAGCTTAATGTAGGAAAATGAAAACTTGATTTTTTAATTAATTAACTTATGGTGAGTGGAGCACTATGGGGTTAAATAAAGCATAAGTGGACAGATTTTATCCACTCACATTTCCATTTCCTTCAAAACACACATCCATGGCCGAATTCCAATTTCTCCAAATTCCTCCATTGCCGTCCATGCAAGAGCTCCATGCACCATTGATCAAGCCATGATTCCATGCAAGTATCTTCATTAAACTTGGTCTACACATCATGGGCAGCATGTAGGAAGCAAGAAAGAGGAGTTTTGGTGAAGTTTAATCAAGCCCAAGATGAGGTTAGTGCTAGTTTTCCTTACCTCACTTAATTAAAATTTGTACTAAGGTTGAGATGAGTTGAATTATTGAAAAATTGGAAGGATTTGATGAATATTTAATAGTGATTGAATTTGGCAGCCATGGAACCTAAAGAGGTTTGAATTATCTTTACATGTGTTTGATGGGAAATGATATTGATTAAAGTAAATCAAAGTTTAGTAGGTTAATTATTGATGTATGTTAAATTGAACACTTGGATTGGAAGTTTTTGTTGAATTTGGAATTGTATGCGTGATTGTCTAAATCGATAGCCATGGGATTGTACACTAAATGAAATATTATTACATGTATTGTGGAGAATTAACTTTGACTAATGTGATTCAAAGTTTTGGTAAGTTAACTTCATGTATATGGAATGGTGATCAAGTGAAAAATTTGAGTTTGAAGGCAATTATGAAGGTATACCATTGCGGTAGTTTGTTAACTCTTGAAGAATGCTGTAATTCATGCTTGGTTTATAGAATAATAATGTTGAATTGTGATAGTGGTTATGGCAGTTTGAGTGTATGTATGATGGTGTGAGATTGGACATGTAAAAGTGTTATGGTTAGATGATTGAATTGTTGTAAATTTGGTTTGAAAAATTCTGTACTAAATGGTGCACATTGAATGTAATTGTAAGCTGCCAAAATGACCTATAATATGTTGTGAATTATGTTTAGGTTATGGTACAACCAGAATTGGCTTGAATGTTGAGTTTGGTAAGTGTTAAAAGTGATCCTTGATGTGTATGAAAGAAATGCAATAAGGCAGTTTGTGTTTTGGGCCTAGAACTTTAAGTGTGTGGCTCCAATTGGTATGAAACCAATTGGAGGTGAAACTAGGAACAAAATGTGCCAACTTTCATGATGGAAGCTTGCCCAAATTCTGCTTGCAAGGTAGTTTGAAAAATGACCAAATCCGGATTAAGTGCAAACAAGGCCTGAAAATTGACCATTTGGGCAGCAGTTAGTGTTTAGGTCATAACTCACTCAAAATAGGTCCAATTGACCTGAAATTTTGACCATGAATATTTAAGACCCATATCTACAAGTCTTGTGAAGACACCAAAGCCCAGAAATGACCATAAGCAAGTCAAACATCTTGCACAAGTTCGGATCCAAAAACTGGCCGAACCAAAATTGACCTAAAATGACCTAAAATGACCAATTTTGGTGCAATTTGACCAGCAATAGTAAAATGACCATAACTTGGTCTACATAACTCAGAATGACCTGAAATTTTGCCCCGCGTGCAATAAGACATAGGTCTACAAGTTTGTAGTTTTGACCGAAACTTGAAAACCGAGGGAACTAGGTCGTCTGGCTAGGTCAAACTAGTATCCCGGAATCCAGCAAATTGCAAGAAAATGCAAGATATATGGAAATGAACTTGGTAGTATGTACCAACCCTAAAAGGCTATCGAATGTGACATGTTAGTAACATTAAAACCTAATTTACCTAGAACACATCGAGGGTCAACATATTAGGTTGATTAAGCAAGTAATAGAATTCAGTGAATTAATTATCAAGCATTATCGTTAGAGACAGTTTAAATGAGTACTGAAACACCTCAAATTATGTTTCTCAGTTAGCAAAGACTCAGGGAAAGGGAAGGAAACACTGAGTCAAGACTAGGAGATAGTTATCAAAGGTTTATGCACAATAGCTATTTCTTTTGAATTATTTTCAATTGAAATAAATTATGACTATTTGTATATTATTGTTTTAAATTGTGAAACTGTGAAAAATTGTTTGAATGATATTTGATGGATACTTATTGATTGAAAAGCACTGTAAATGGTTTGAAACCACAGCTATCATGTATATTGATTGTATTCCTCGCTAGCTTGTCTAGTGGGATGAATTGAATTCCCTCTCTGGCTGAAGTGTTGAGGTGTGTGCCTGTTGAGGACGAATATAATGAGCACTCATATTTTTGCTAGCTAGCTATGTTATTCCTCATTAGCCATTGGCTTTTGGGATGAATTCAACTTTGGAACATGATTTTAAGCTGTGTGTGATTTATTGATACGTATTGTAAGATTGTGAAATGGAGTTTAAATTCTTATTGACATTCACTGTCTTCTGAATTTAACTATGTTTTGATTACCGAGATTTATTGTGATATTGTGTTAAATTCCTTATGACATTCACTGTCTTGAATTTAACTATGGTTTTACGTATCCATTATTTATATGATTTATAATTTGTGATTTAAAGTTGTATTTGGTTAATGTTGTGCACCACAAAGACATTGTCTCAGCGATAGCTTTCCATTGCTGTCGCAGGTAGACAGACGGACAGGGCAGCAGACTAGGCTGCTAGTACATCCAGCGAGAGATTATCGGGTATAATGAGTATACCACATTTTGCATTTTGTACTGTAATGTATGACCACTGTATGTACATATTGTTCTTGGTTTTGAGCAGTTGTAAAATTAAAATTGTACATTTAAGTTGTAAAATAAATTATGAGTTATTTTGATTTGTAAAAATCGTATTATATTTCTTGTATCTCAGTCTTTGAAAAAAATTATTGTGGATTTGTGTTGAATTATGTTGGAGTTTGAGATTGAGAAAAATATTGAAGTGCTTTCTACAGGTTTTTGAAGAACTATTTTATCCAAATTACAGAGGGCACTCTGCCAAAATTTTTACAGAAATTACTAATAGTCTAAATGTGTTAGCTAATTCACTTGAGTTCAAAAAGGTTTTTAACACCTGTAAATAGTGCTCACCACTGTAAAAGAAGTAAGAAAAGTTTTGAAAATCCCTTGTAGTGTATTTAATGGGTTATTAGTAGGCGAAGTTGGTAATTCATTAGGTATACTACGGGATCGTGTTATGCCTTACAGAGGGGTAGGGTGTGACAATAGTAATGTGTGAATAGTAATCCCAAAAACATAAGGAATAATAAAAGAAATTAAAGAAGTCATTATGATTTATAATATATAATATGATTAGTGAATTGTGATTTTTGAATTTGAGTGACCCTAAAACATAGAAGAATGTTTTAAGTACAATGGTGCATGAGAACCATTGATGAGAATTGTGATCATATAAATTATCAAATGAATGTATAAATTATGGAATTTGTCATGAAATAATGAAGTCATAAAACACAATGTATTAACATTTAATGGTACTATGTGCCCATGTATTGCCTAGACACGTGTGTCAGATTAGATAGATTAGCATGCCAATAGGGTATTGTTTTAGCAATACTGCGAAAGGCTTTATACCTGTATTCATGGCTTTATGCCTGCACTCATGGCTTTATGCCCGCACTCATGGCTTTTATGCCCGATTATGTGTTTCATGGCTTTTTAGCCATACTGACTGCATACGTGGTTGACGTGCCGTGTCCCATGGTGTGAAGGCCTGAGGCACCGCGGTGTCCAGTGCCAACAACCCGTTATCCAGTTTAGTTTGCCTGTCATAGGTTACCTGGGCAGTGTAAATTATTGAAATTATTTAAGCATATTAGCAAATAAAAAAATTAGAACGTATTAAATAAAATGTGAAAAAGAGATTAGCAATAGAAACATAACAAAAATATAATTTGCAGAATCATAGAGAGACCTCAAATATAATACTCCTAGAATAAAATGTATATTAAATATTATTACTGTAAGGCTTAACTCGGTACTACCAAAGAGGAACGAATTAGCATATAAGATAGTTAATACTAGAAATGTCATTTTAAATCAAATTGATACTTGAATATTTAGAATGCTTGATTCATTCTTTATTTGTATACATTATTTCTTGTTATATTATTGCACCACTAAACAGCAATGCTTAGCGCGATGGATTGTTTCCTTCACGCAGGTACCGAAGATAAAGCCCAGTGGATATGAGACTGGGATCATGGAGTTCGGATTTGCAGAAGTGTCAAAAGTGTATAAGGTTATCTCCTCCTCAGCAATGCATGTAGATAGGGCTTACAAAAGTTATTTTATGTATTTATAATTAGTTATTATGTTGAAATATAAATTATGGAATTGTAATTAATTTGTATATTATGAAAATTGTAAATTATGTAAGTAATGGAAATTTGAAAATTTTGATATATGAAATGAGCATGAATGAATATGCATGGTAATGAATAATAATCGAAATGTATGGACACTATCATAAATGATGAGCATGGATGAGATCTTTATTTGAAAATATTATTGAAAATTTCAAACAGGTGAATAGTGAATCACATCAATATTTAATAAAATAGAGGAAACTCCACTGGTTTCTCCATAGAAAAGTAATTGATATTAAAATATAACAAGATCAAATTATTAAAGGAATAAAGTAAGATAAGATATGGTGCTCCGGCATCGAATGTAGCATGCCTTGCTCAGCTACACTATAGTCGGGTGAGGGGTGTTACAGGAACAGTAAATTACACATAGCTATGCATATAGGGGCATTACAAATTACACATTAGCCCCATTACAACCTGATGAAAGACTTTTTGATCTTTTGAAAAGTGTATGCTACATTAGTGGAGATAGAGAATTGAGATATGTAACACCCCTATTGGTATAGCCTGGTATATTTCATTGTTCCGGTGACCGGTGTCGGTCCGGACAATTAAGGAGATTAGAGCCACACTTAAGACAACTTGAGAAGCCATAAACATAAATAATTAGTAATGTTTAATTAGTTAACTATAAATAAGAAAAACAGAACATAAGAGGTTAAACGAGCCGAGAGTCACAGCGATGAGTGACCTCCTCGAGAACGACTGCGAAGTCGTGTTAAACTCAAATTTCGAACCGTAAAAAGTGACGCTGCGGTCCTTAGGACCCTTGTGGACACAGTGGAAAAGAGAAAATCACGAAAAAGAACTGTTAAGCCAGTCAAATAATTAGGTCAGGGAGCCGGAAGAAATATTAGATTATTTACAAACCGGGATGAACCGGCGAGGGGCAATTTGGTCAATTGACCCCGAGAGCTGACTCCTGACCTAACTGTCAAATAAAATCGGAGAAAAGAAACTTTTGGAATCGAGAATTAAATTAAAGAACTAATAGAAAAAAAAATAATAAATAGAAAAAAAGAAAAGGAAAGAGGTTGGAAAAGTCAAAGGGATGACATCATGTATGATGTCATAAAGGTTTAATTAAATTATTTTATTAATTAGGGAATTTTGGTCTTCAAAAAGGGATAAGACTAAGGAAAATAAAACAAAAAAAAAATTTAGAAAAGTCTCTTCTTCCTTCCATCTTGCCGCCCCATCATTCCCGAATTTCCTCCATGAAAATTTCTTCCTTCAAGCTTACATTTAAGCTTAATTCTCTTTGTTTAACCTTCATAACTTCCTTAAATACCTCACTGGAACCTTTAATCTCAACTTAAGCACAAGAAAGAAAGAGGAAAGAAAGAGAACAATTGAAGGCTTGGCATTTAAATTGAGGTTAGTATGCTAAACTCTTTATTTATCCATTCAAATGCATGTTTAGGTAATTAAGTGAGCTTAGAACTTGATTTAAATGAAACAAATATGGGGGAAGAATTAAACTGAAATTTCGGGCAGCTTGAGAGGAGTATGGTTTGCATGAATATGATGCAATTGAGTGAGTTTAGAAACCCTACTTAGTTAAAGGATTAACATTAAAATCATTAGAAGTAGTTAAATGCAAGAGTTAGTGAGATTAGGGTTTCAATGCTAGGGTTTATGAACCAAAATTTGGAGAAATGCATAAATGGCATGTTTAACCTATTGTGAAATGAAATAATGGTCTATTATGACCAAATAAGTTGTGTGAGAATGGTAGGAAATTAAACCAAATTCGCAGGTCAATGGTCATGCTACTGGCAGCATGACCAAACCCACTTTGAAGGACCAAAACTCAAATTTTACAAGTCCAATTGATATGCCACCAATTGGAGATGAAAATAGACATAAAAGAGCACAATTTTCATTAAGGAACTATGGCCAAAAACTGACCAAAACTTGGTGAAACAATTGACCAAAGTGAAATGATAGCAGGCTACCACTGCACTAAACTGACCAAATGAAAACTGTTCATTTGGTCATAACTCGAGTTAGACAAGTCAAATTGACCTGAAATTTGGTCAGGGGTTAGAGGGAATATAGATCTAAAACTTTCATGAAGAACATCACCCCAAATTATGCCATTAACCCATTCAAATTATTGAGCAAAGTTAGGTTACCAAACCTGCAACTCTGCAGAATTTTCATTGAGCAGCAATGTTTGGATGGCCATAATTCCCTCTAGAAAACTCAGATTTAGGTGATTCTTGAATTGATGGAAACATAAGACATAGTAGAACATTTCATGTGAAGAAAGTTAGGCCAAATTATGAACATAACTTGATCAAATTACTAACCAAAGTTGGATCAAAATCCGCGAGAACCCAAAATTGCAGCATGAACAGTGCACGTGAACAGTAAACTTATTTTGGCCATAACTTGAGCTACAAAACTCTGATTGAGGTGATCCAAAAATGAGAATACACTTAAGACAATAAGGAACATTTTCTATGAAGGAAGTTTTGTTAAATTCCAACAGTAGATCAACCAATGGAATAGTGCAACTTCGGAGAACCAAAACCGAAAATTGGCAATTTTGCCAAAATGACCTAAGCTTTAAACAAATGACCAAAACCAACAAGTTTGGTGACCAAAATGTGGTATGTGGGTGAAGTTGGAATTCCCATACCTATTAAGCCTTAGAAAGTCAACTATTTGACTTGAATAGTATAGTGAATAGTAACCCGAAACACAAAATTTAAAGAACGTCGAATTTAGCACGTTAGAGCTAGGTAATTGTGAAGTTAGATTTATTTTGGATTTATGTTAAGTTCTAGTACTGAAACATTGTAAAATTGTGTGTTTCAGTTGAAAAGAATATCGGCAAGGAACCTGAGGAACCGAGTCGAGGCTAAGGGACGACTCGTTTGAGGTTTGTGCACAACATATACTTTTAAAATCATCTTTTACATATCGTTTTGAATAATATGAAATGTTGGATTATGGCATTCTTATGATGTTTGATCTAAATTGTTGAAAATTATTGTGTATATTTGAAATGACAATGTTTATCAAATTGTTAAGATAAGTTTTGAAACCACAGTGTCATGACCATATATTTGAACACCTCACTAGCACGACTAGTGGGGGTAATTAGTTTCGAATTTTGATTCCTTCTCTGGAGAAGTGTTGAGGTGTGCCAGTAGAAGAGGATGTGAATGGATATCCATATATTTGAGCTAGCTAGCCTTGTGATATGATTTCTCTTTAGCCTCTGGCTATTGAGATTCATGTGATTTCTCTTTAGCCTCTAGCTATTGAGATTCTATTTGTTTCGAATGGCGTGATCTAACTGTGGGTTTTATGAAATGTGTTTTGATACTTTGAAATGAACTTAGTTTACATGTAAAATCTTACAATGCATGATTGTATTAAATTTTCATGTTTAGCCAAATTTTTGAATGAATGTGCTTTAAGTTTTGCATAAAGATTATTTTAGTATATTGTGCACCACTGAGTCCTAGTACTCAGCGATAGCTTTTATTGCTGTCGCAGATACAGAGATTAGAGGAGCAGCAGACTGAGCTGCTGAGGTGTGTGGAGTTATCAACTTGAAGCCTTCGGGTATAATTTATACCCTAACTGTAAATACTTCTTTTGATGTATATATTGCACATAAATGTATGGACATATAAAAATGGGTCTTGAGTAGCTTGTACACAAATTTGTATGAAGTTTGTAATAAAGTTTAGTTTGTGTTTCTTTTGATATAAATTTGTAAGGTTGTGTATAAATTGTTTTGTTTTTAATGAAATATGAATGATATTGATTGACAGTGTTTTGAGAAATTGATTGAGTTTGATTGTGAAACCGAAGTAGTGGTTGAGAAAAACTTTTAGAAGTGCTTTTTACAGGTATTCGAAGAACGATTTTCTCAAAATACAGAGGAAACTCTGTCAAAATTTTTATAAAATTTGTGGAAAACTAAAATGGCCAAAAATATTAATTAGTTTTAATTTCAACTAAATGTTTTAAATACTTATTAGAAATGCTCACCACTTGTCAAAGATAAGCAAATTGTTTTAAAATCCCTTGTAGGGTACTTAATGAGTTATCGGTAGGTGAAGTTCGGTAGTTCATTAGGTATTCTACGGGATCATGTTATGCCTTATAGAGGGGTAAGGTGTGACATGTTTTAGTGGTATCAGAGCAAATTTTTGAAGTATGTTTTAAATTGTGAATTTGTGTATTTCTTTGTTAAGTACAACTGCTCAATGTCCATATTTGTTACATACAGTGCATTACATCATAAATATGAACTAACGGAGGGAATCTCCATGTGTTACTTGTTCAGGAGATACCCTAACTTCAGATTGAAATGGAAGAAGGGGATCGCTTAGTTGAGCAGTCTGTTGAAGCTGAGGCACAAGGGGAAGCCCCAGCTTTGCAGAATGTTAGTGGGTCGCAGCCTTGACCCCACAAATGCGCGATTTCTGCCAGATTCGCCTGACAGGATGCAATGTTTCAACAAATGGTGGGGTATGCTCGCTCAAGCTCCACCCCAACCACGTGGCACAACCATCGCCTCGGCCGGACAATATGATAAATTATTGAAGTATGGGGTTGCAGAATTTAAAGTACAGTGGACCCTTTAGAGGCAGAGCAATGGCTTGAAAGAATGGACCAGTGTTTAAGAAAGCGCACGCCAAATGAGCTAAAGTTTGAATATTACGTGTCGCCAGGGGATGCGTATGATTGGTGGAAAACCATCCCCACGGCTTTTGAACCACGATCTTGACACAGGATGACTTCATCAGAGAGTTCAGACAGAAATACATCCCAGATGCATATGTTGATCAAAAGTTACAAGAGTTTTTGAGTCTAAAACAAGGGAATAGATCAGTGGCAGAGTATGAGAGGGAGTTCTCCCGCCTGAGTCACTATGCGAAGAGTCTCCTTACTACCAGCAAAGCAAGATGCAAGAGATTTGAGACGGGTTTGAAGCCCAGCATAAGGATGCAAGTTGTGGGATTTCGACACAGCAACTTCTCAGAACTTATGTCCCAAGCACTTGAACTGGAAAGAGTAGAAGCAGAAGCAACCCCAGTGAAGGAAAAAGCTGATAAATCAGAAAAAAGACAAGGGGGAAAAATCAGTTGAACAGAGTTCTAGTGCTACTTCTGGAAAGAAAAAGAAGTTTAGTGGACCCAGCAGGGGTCGAGGTGGCAGATTTGGTAGAGGCGATTTTGCAGGCGAGACCCCTAGGTGCAGTCGGTGATCAGCGAGGGTTCACATTACGCCGCCTGTGAGACTTGTGGCAAGATTCATGGGGAATGCTATTGGGCCACTGGAGCCTGTTTTTAAGCGTGGAGGCAAGGGCCATATAGCTAAAGACCATACTAGTGCTCCGAGATATGGTCTAGCTCCTACTACGCCGAGGATCTATTCGAGTCCCGCTCCCGAGGTTCACGCCATTTGGCGAGGAAGAGGCAGAGGTAGAGGCACCGCTTGAGCGATCGAAGTGATTGGTCAATCAGCACAAGGAAGTGCTTCAGCCAGAGTCTACACGATGAGACAGCGAGAAGAGGCTGAGACTTAGACTTCTGATGTGGTAGCTGGTACATTCTCTATCTCTGGTCAAGATTTATTTGTATTGTTTGATCCGGGTTCAACCCATTCATATGTTAGTGCTAGCATAGTCAGTTCACTTGCTGTTCCATGTGTGCAAATGGGTTTTGAAGTGCTAGTAACTAGTCCGTTAGGACAAGAGGTCGGTCAATGAATTTATAGACTCCTTTGGTGATCCAAGGACATGTTTTCTGTCGATTTGATTGAAATGCCCTTCAGAGAGTATGATATCATCTTGGGCATGGATTGGTTAGCTGTGCATCATGCCATGATTGATCAGAGACTAAAAGATACACTTTTGGTCTCCTCGGTATGGTGATGTAGTAATACATGGGGAGAGACAGTTATTGCCTTCAAACATCATTTCAGCTGCATTGGCCAGAAAAATGATTAGAAAAGGGTGTGAGGCGTACTTGGCACATGTGATAGACACCTAAGTGGAGAGTCTAGCATTGGAGGACATTCCTATCAGATGTGACTTTCTGATGTATTTCTGAAGAATTGCGTGATTACCTCCAGAAAGAGAGGTGCAGTTTGAAATTGATGTTATGCCTGGTGTGGACCCAATCTCCATAACGCCATATAGAATGGCACCTGCAGAATTGAAAGAGTTGAAAGTGCAGTTGCAAGAACTGCTTGACAAGGGCTTCATCCGCCCTAGTGTGTCACCTTGGGGAGCGCCAGTATTGTTTGTAAAGAAGAAGGATGGCACTCTCCGCTTGTGCATTGATTATCGGCAGTTGAATAAGGTGACAATAAAGAATAGATATCCATTGCCCCGCATTGATGACTTGTTTGATCAGTTGAGGGGTATAGCTGTGTTCTCCAAAATTGACCTGAGATCAGGTTATTATCAGCTGAAAGTACAAGAGCAGAGTTTTTCTAAGACTGCCTTTAGAACCCGCTATGGCCATTATGAGTTCTTGGTCATGCCATTCGGGTTAACTAATGCTCCGGCTGCTTTTATGGATCTGATGAACACTATCTTCAGACCATACCTCGACCAGTTTGTGGTGGTATTCATTGATGATATATTGGTCTACTCGAGGAATGCAGAAGAGCATGATAGACATCTGTGGATTGTACTGCAGACTTTGAGAGAGAAACAGCTATATGCCAAATTATCGAAGTGTGAATTTTGGCTAAAAGAAATATCTTTCTTGGGGCATGTAGTATCAGAAGAGGGCATCAAGGTAGATCCAAGTAAGATTGAAGCTGTCCTTAATTGGAGGCCACCCAGAAATGTCACAGAGATTCGTAGTTTTCTGGGTTTAGCTGGATACTACCGTAGATTTGTGAAGGGATTCTCCATGTTGGCATCTCCATTGACCAAGCTGCTTAGAAAAGATGTAAAATTTCAGTGGACGGATAAATGCCAACAGAGTTTTGATTAATTAAAGAAATATTTGACTGAAGCTCCAATCCTGACTTTACCTACTCCGGGTAAAGAATACACCGTTTATAGTGATGCTTCTCACAATGGGTTAGGCTGTGTATTGATGCAAGATTGAAATGTCATTGCCTATGCATCACGCCAGCTAAAACCGCATGAGAGGAATTATCCGACACATGACTTGGAGCTTGCAGCTATAGTGTTTGCTCTTAAGATCTGGAGACATTATTTGTATGGGGAGAAGTGCTACATCTATACAGATCATAAGAGTTTGAAGTATTTGGGCACCCAGAAAGAGCTGAATTTGAGACAGAGGAGATGGTTAGAGTTGATAAAAGACTACGATTGTCTGATAGACTATCAGCCAGGGAAAGCTAATGTTGTGGCTGACGCCTTAAGTCGCAAGACTATGGCAAGTCTACAAGTTACTCCTTTGTCCTTGGTACACGAGTTGAGATCATTGCATGCCAGCTTAGAGATTAATGATGATGGGCAGACAGCAGTTGCATGGCATGTACAGCCAGTGTTGATTGATCAAATTAGAATGGCTACTTAGAATGATAAGAAGTATCAGAAGCTATTGGAAGAAGTCCGGCAGGGCAAGAAACCAGAATTCTCAATCAGAGATGATGGTCTACTGCTACACCGGGGCAGAATATGTGTTCCTAATGATGTTGAATTGAGGAAGATCATTTTGAAGGAAGCACATGAGTCTCCTTTTGCCATGCACCCTGGTGGCACAAAAATGTATAGAGGGCTAAAGGAGCATTACTGGTGGATGGGTATGAAGAGAGATGTAGCAGAGTTTGTGTCCAAATGCCTAACTTGTCAGCAAGTAAAGGCAGAGCATCAAGTACCCGCTGGGTTATTACATCCACTACCAGTACCAGAATGGAAATGGGAGAGAATAACGATGGATTTTGTGATGGGACTTCCGAGGACACAGAAGAGTCAAGATGCAGTTTGGGTCATTGTTGACAGACTGACTAAATCTGCTCATTTTCTGCCAGTTCGGATGGACTACAGTTTCGAAAGATTGGCCAAGTTATACATTGATGAGATTATGAAACTACATGGAGTGCCAGTATCCATCGTGTCAGACAGAGATCCTAGGTTCTCTTCTAGATTCTGGGGTAGTCTTCAGAGAGCCCTAGGAACTAGATTGAACTTCAGTACTGCATTCCACCCACGCATGCGGATGGCCACCGAGAGGGTAATTCAGATTTTGGAGGACATGCTATGGGCTTGTGTGATTGAGTTTGAGGGCAGTTGGGATACACACTTGCCTCTGATTGAGTTTGCTTACAATAACAGCTACCAATCAAGCATTGGGATGCCTCCATATGAAGCTTTGTATGGCAGAAAATGTAGAACCCCGTTGTATTGGGATGACGTGGGTGAAAAAAAAGATGATTGGACCCGAAATTGTTCAACAAACTGAAGAGAAGATTAGGGTGATCCGAGATCGACTTAAGACTGCATCAGACCGTCAGAAGTCCTACATTGATATGAAGAGAAGAGATATTCAGTATGCAGTGGGTGACAGAGTTTTCCTCAAAGTTTCTCCTTGGAAGAGAATTATGAGATTCGCGAGAAAGGGAAAGCGAGTCCTAGTTTCATTGGGCCATATGAGGTTCTGGAAAGAGTGGGTCCTTTGGCTTATCGTTTGGCACTACCTCCAGAGTTGGAGAAGATACATAATGTCTTCCATGTGTCTATGTTGAGGAGGTATCGATCAGACCCATCTCATGTACTACCAGTAGAGGAAATTGTAGTAAATCCAGACCTCACATATGAAGAAGAACCCATAGAGATTTTGGCTTATGAGGTGAAGCAGCTACGAAACAAGCAGATACCGTTGGTAAAAGTGCTGTGGAGCCATCATTCAGGCCAGGAGGCTACTTGGGAACGAGAGGAGGACATGAGGAGACAACATCCATAGCTGTTCAGAGATTGATACCAGGTAAAATTTCGAGACGAAATTTATTTAAGGGGGGGAGAATTGTAACACCCCTATTGGTATAGCCTGGTATATTTCATTGTTCCGGTGACCGGTGTCGGTCTGCATAATTAAGGAGATTAGAGCCACACTTAAGACAACTTGAAAAGCCATAAACATAAATAATTAGTAATGTTTAATTAGTTAACTATAAATAAGAAAAAGCAGAACATAAGAGGTTAAGCAGTAGAGTCACGGCGATGAGTGACCTCTCGAGAACTACTTTGAAGTCATTTTAAACTCAAATTTGACCGTAAAGTGACGCTGCGGTCCTTAGGACCCTTGTGGACACAATGGAAAAGAAAATCACGAAAAAGAAGCATTAAGCGGTCAAATAATTAGGTCAGGGAGCCGGAAGAAATATTAGATTATTTACAAACCGGGATGAACCGGCGAGGGGCAATTTGGTCAATTGACCCCGAGAGCTGACTCCTGACCTAACTGTCAAATAAAATCGGAGAAAAGAAACTTTCAGAATCGAGAATTAAATTAAAGAACTAAAAGAAAAAAAAATAATAAATAGAAAAAAAGAAAAGGAAAGAGGTTGGAAAAGTCAAAGGGATGACATCATGTATGATGTCATAAAGGTTTAATTAAATTATTTTATTAATTAGGGAATTTTGGTCTTCAAAAAGGGATAAGACTAAGGAAAATAAAACAAAAAAAAAATTTAGAAAAGTCTCTTCTTCCTTCCATCTTGCCGCAACATCATTCCCAAATTTCCTCCATGAAAATTTCTTCCTTCAAGCTTACATTTAAGCTTAATTCTCTTTGTTTAACCTTCATAACTTCCTTAAATACCTCACTAGAACCTTTAATCTCAACTTAAGCACAAGAAAGAAAGAGGAAAGAAAGAGAACAATTGAAGGCTTGGCATTTAAATTGAGGTTAGTATGCTAAACTCTTTATTTATCTATTCAAATGCATGTTTAGGTAATTAAGTGAGCTTAGAACTTGATTTAAATGAAACAAATATGGGGGAAGAATTAAACTGAAATTTCAGGCAGCTTGAGAGGAGTATGGTTTGCATGAATATGATGCAATTGAGTGAGTTTAGAAACCCTACTTAGTTAAAGGATTAACATTAAAATCATTAGAAGTAGTTAAAAGCAAGAGTTAGTGAGATTAGGGTTTCAATGCTAGGGTTTATGAACCAAAATTTGGAGAAATGCATAAATGGCATGTTTAACCTATTGTGAAATGAAATAATGGTCAATTATGACCAAATAAGTTGTGTGAGAATGGTAGGAAATTAAACCAAATTCGCAGGTCAATGGTCATGCTGCTGGCAGCATGACCAAACCCTGACCAAAACTCAAATTTTACAAGTCCAATTGATATGCCACCAATTGGAGATGAAAATAGACATAAAAGAGCACAATTTTCATTAAGGAACTATGGCCAAAAACTGACCAAAACTTGGTGAAACAATTGACCAAAGTGAAATGATAGCAGGCTGCCACAACACTAAACTGACCAAATGAAAACTGTTCATTTGGTCATAACTCGAGTTAGACAGGTCAAATTGACCTGAAATTTGGTCAGGGGTTAGAGGGCATATAGATCTAAAACTTTCATGAAGAACATCACCCCAAATTATGCCATTAACCCATTCAAATTATTGAGCAAAGTTAGGTTACCAAACCTGCAACTCTGCAGAATTTTCATTGAGCAGTAATGTTTGGATGGCTATAATTCCCTCTAGAAAACTCGGATTTAGGTGATTCTTGAATCAATGGAAACATAAGACATAGTAGAACATTTCATGTGAAGAAAGTTAGGCCAAATTATGAACTTAACTTGATCAAATTACTAACCAAAGTTGGATCAAAATCTTCCATCATTTTACAAAGGCCGTGTTAGGAGAACCCGTGTAATGGTTCCTGCCCTGTGTAACCTAATATTCCATCATTTTATGAATTGCTTCATGCTTCCAAAGTGTTACATGGGCCATGCACTTTTCCCCAACATAAATATTCGACTACAACTCTGTTTTGCATGACTTAGAAAGACTTCTAAGGCCTTCAGAACTCTAAATTGAGGGTTTTTATACTAGATATAAATACAAGAATTCAAGAACAAGCTAGGGATCGCATCTTATATATTCAAACTTAGGTTTTAGCAATTTGGAGAGATTTGCACTGAAGCTCTTGGGAGAGATTCACAACTGAAGTTTCAAAAGTTCAAAACTGTAGGATTTTCTATCTAGATTTCTTTGTTCTATTTCTTCATATGTTTTCATATAGTAACGCCTCTGCTCCAACCACTAGAGGAATTGTCCGCTTTGGCCCACCCATAAGTGGAATGGAGAACTTCCTAGGAGGTCACCCATCTTAGGATTTCTCTCAAACGAGTATGCTTAACCCCAGAGTTCTTCTAACTCTCTAGGCTATTCCACCAAAAGGCGCATCTAGTGATTAGTTTCCCCCATTTCAATGTATGATTCGATTCATTCCGGTGTCCCGCATTCCACTACTTTAGGTAGCCTCGCCATCCTAGAAGCCGGCCAGGAGTTTACTCTCTCAAGCCACTCCCTGCCCTCATCGGACTGCTTTTCAAGGTTGAGTCTTCACAGGCCCACCAGCTTCCACTTGGTTCGTCCTCGAACCACACATGTACATGAGGGGGTTTGGCTCTGATACCATCTGTAATGCCCTTATTGCAACCACTAGAGGAATTGTCTGCTTTGGCCCACCCCATTTTGAGCCTCATGGTTTTTTCCCATAGGTAGAATGGAGAACTTCCCAGGAGATCACCCATCCTATGATTTCTCTCAAGCAAGTACGCTTAACCTCAGAGTTCTTCCAACTCTCTAGGCCATTCCGCCAAAAGGCACCTCTAGTGATTAGTGTCCTCCATTTCATTGTATGATTCAATTCATTCTTATGCCTCGCATCCCACTACCCTAGGTAGTGTCGCCATCCTAGAAGCCTGTCGAGAGTTTACTCTCTCAAGCAACTCCCCGTCCTCATCAGATCGCTTTCCCAAGTTGGGTCATCATATTGCCACTAGCTTCCATCTGGTTCATCCTCGAACCACACATCTACTAGAGGGGGTTCTGCTTTGATACCATTTATAACGCCCCTGCTCACACCACTAGAGGACTTGCCTGCTTTGGCCCACTCTATCCTGAGCCTCATGATTTTGTCCCATCCATAGGTGGAATGGAGAATGTAACACCCTCACTTTAGCTAGTCCGTGCATTCGACTGTTCCGGTGACCATTGTCTATCTGGACAACTAGAATGACTAGAACTATATTTAGACCAGAGTGAGGAGTCATCAATAGACTAAATAATAGTAAGTAAAAATTTAGAAAAATTTTAGAAATGAAATACAATAAAGTTAAATGAGTCGGTGCCCCGGTGATGGGTGACCCTAACGGGAAGTTACTGTAAAAACAGCTAGTAGCCCTAAACCCGAGGAAAATTCCATGAAATAATTTTTGGGACTCCAAAGAGAGTCATTGAGGTTTTGATGGCATTAGAATGCCAAGAAAATACTTAGAAAAATTTTTAGATCGGTACAGATAATTTTAGTCTGTTAAGCAAAACGAAGGGCATTTTGGTCATTTCACCTTAAAAGAAAAATTTTCACTGACTTTTCCAATCAAGTGGGTGAATTATATAACATAAAATATGAATTTATATTAGTGAGAAAATAATTAAAAATAAGTAGAGAAGAAAAGAAAAGAAAATGAGATAAAATGCAAATTATGACCTCATTATGATGTCATTAAAAAGCTTCCACCAATCACATTTAAACAAGCCCTCCTAAAACAAGTGAAAAGAGATAATTGAGACAAAAATAAAAAGAATTGCAGCTTCATCTTCTTAACCAGCCGGCACACCTTTCTCTCAACCTCCATGAGTGTTGTTTCATCTCTCTCTTCCATTCCCATGAATTCTCACCACTAAACCCTACACTCCCTTCATTTAAATTTGTTTACACCTTTTGGGGAAGTGTTTAGCTGCTAAGAATTGAAGAAAAAGTGAAGTTTAAGCTTGGGAAAATTCTGCTCAAAAAGGTTAGTGCTACTACTCTTTAATTTCTCTTTAGATTTCATGTTGGAAGCAAGATTTGACTTAGAATTTAAAAGAATTGAAAGAAAATATCCATGTATGAGCCACTTCCATTTTTGTCAGCCATGAATTAGGAAAGTGTTTGATGAGTTTTGATGCAATTAAAGATGTTTATGGGTGGCTTTGATGGTGATTATGAGACTTTGAGCATAAATTGATGTGTGTGAAGTAGGATTTGAATATTTGAGAATTAGGATTTAAGACATGAAGTTAGGGTTTTGCTCATGTGTTGGTGAATAGAAGTCCTAATGGTCAATTAGTGACCATTTGGCTATGTTTGATGAGGAATTGAAGTGAATTATGGCTTTGGATTTGAGGTTGGGTATGCTGCCTCATAGGACCTGCAGGGCTGGATATAAGTCTAGCAAGTTTGGGTAGCTGTAACTTGAGTGGTGTAGGTTCAATTGGTGCAAGGCCAATTGGACATGCAACTAGACACATAATGGCACAACTTTTATGAAGAAACCTTGCCTAGAAAACAAACTTAGAATACCCTAAAAATTGATCAAATCTGGGTAACCAATTCTGGACCTGTTAAAAGTGACCAAATGAATAGTATTTGTTCATTTGGCCATAACTCAGTGTAGAAACATCCAAATGACCTGACTTTTATATCAATGGAAAGCTTAGACAATTTAGAACAACTTTCATAAAGAACATACCTCCAAATTTTAACCAGAACATACTGCCAGATTTGGTTTCTGCCCAAAAATTTTGGGTAGATACCAATCCGGCCAGCCTTATTGAAATTTGTATAACTTGAGTTAGAAAACTCCAAATGGAGTGATTCAGAAAGGGAATTAAAGAAGACACATAAAGGAATAACTTTGTTGAAGAAAAGTTTGCCAAATTCTCACTGTAGAATTGCTTAATAGAACAGTAATCTCTAGAACCCAAAATTGAAATTTTTGATTTTTTTCATATTGGTTTGAAGTACTGATTGGCAACCAATGCCAACACTTTTGTGAACCAAAATGTAATAATTTAATGTGGTTAGAACCCATGCAACTATTATGAATTAAAAAGTCAACCTTTGAAGGAAAATGGTCAAGTGAATAGTAATCTCAATAATATTAATGCAAAGAACTAAAACTTAAATTGCAAATGATAAGTTATATAAATAGTGTAATGAATAAATGGATCATGTTAATGTATGAATGAGACATTTGTTCTCATTATTGTAGAAAGGAAAAGTACTTTGAGTACAATGGTATAGAAGGATAATTGATGTGAATTGTGATCATATGAATGATCAAATGAATATATAAATTATAATGAATGCATAAATTAGGTAGAATTGTATTTTAGAAATTTATACTTCTGTTAGGAATAGAATTGAAATATTATAAATTATTATTGGAGCTTATAATGAAATAATAAAATAATAAAACATAATAACACTTAATGGTACCTATGTGCCCATGTATTGCTAGATACGTGTGTCAGATTGGATAGATTGGTATGCCAGTAGGGTATTATTTTAGCAGTACTGCGTAAGGCTTTATGCCCGCACTCATAGCTTTTATGTCCGATTATATGTTATCATGGCTTTTAGCCATACTGATATGTTATCATGGCTTTTTAGCCATTCTGACAGCATACGTGGTTAACGTTCCGCATTTCACGTCCCATGGTATGACCGCCCAAGTCACCGCAGTGTCCAGTACCAACGACCCATTATCTAGTTTAGTCAACCTGTCAAAGGTTACTTGGGTAGTGAAATTTATTGAAATGAGTTAAGAATAATAGCAACTGAAAATATTAGCGATTAAACAAAAGAGTAAAAATATTTAAAATAAATTAGATTAGCTATTTAGTAGAAAGAATTAAAATAAATTGGAACAATATTAAAATTTAATTATTATGAAATAATCTGGATAACCTAGAAAGAATTGAATGAAAAAGATTTGCAAAAAAGATATAAGTATATTACTACTGTGAATTTAGGAATAAATTGCTTCTTAAGAGGAATAAATTAGAACAAAAGATAGTTGATACTAGAAATATTATATTAAATTAGATTAAATTCCAAAGTATCCAAAGTATAATCCATTTATTTCTTTATTTGTATATCATTTTCTTGTTATATTATTGCACCACTAAGCAGCAATGCTTAGCGCGATGGATTATTTCCTTCGTATAGGTACTGAAGTTAAAATCCAGTGGGCAATTGATTGGGATTTTTTGAGTCCAGATTTGCGGAAGTGTCTGAAGTATTCAAGGTTATCACCTCCTCAGCAATGCATGTAAATAGGGCTCACATTAGTCATATTATGTAATTTGTGCATTATAATTATTTATTATGTTGTAATGAAAATTAGGAAATTGTAAGTAATATGCACCTGATGTAAATTATGAATTTATGCAATTAGTTTGCAAATTATGTAAACTAATGAAATTGAGAATTTTGATATATGTAATAAGCATGAATGAATTTGTACAAATGAGTATGGATTTGAATTACATAATGATTTTTGAAATGATGATATGAGTATGGATGAATTATTGTATGGAAAATATTGTTGAGATTTTTAAATAGGTGAATAGTGAAATACACCAAACGGTAATAGAAACAGGGGAAACTCCGATGGGTTCTCCTTAGAAAAATAATTGATATTAAAATATAACTAGAACAAATTGTTAAAAGAATAAAGTAAGATAAGATAGGGTGTTCCGACACTGAGTGTGACATGTCTTGCTCAGCTACATAGTGGACGGGTAAGGGGTGTTACATTTATTGGTATCAGAGCATGATTTAGGCATTCCTAGGCATCGATAGATAGAGTACGATTGTGTGCATAACATGCATTGCATTCATATGAGTCGAGGTGAACTAATGCAGATCTATTTTCTCTGGTAAGGTAAAGAAATAAGGAGATAGCAGCTCCTCAACTATTCACACCGGGTAAATTTCAAGGACGAAATTTTTGTTCGAGGGGAAGAATTGTAACACCCTCACTTTAGCTAATCCGCGCATTCAACTGTTCCGGTGATCAATGTCTGTCCGGACAGCTAAAATGACTGGAACTATATTTAGACCAGAGTGAGGAGTCATCAATAGACTAAATAATGGTAAGGAAAAATTAGAAAAATTTAAGAAATGAAATACAATAAAGTTAAATGAGCCAATGCCCCAGTGATAGGTGACCCTAATGAGAAGTTGCTGTAAAAACAGCTAGTAGCCCTAAACCCGAGGGAAATTCCATGAAATAAATTTTGGGACTCTAGAGAAGAGTCATTGAGGTTTCAATAGCATTAGAATGCCAAGAAAATGCTTAGAAAAATTTTTAAATTGGTACAAATAATTTTAGTCTGTTAAACAAAACGAGGGCATTTGGGTCATTTTGCCTTCAGAGACGATTTTTGACCGACTTGTCCATTTAAGTGGGTGAATTATATGACATAAAATATGAATTAATATTGGTGAAAAAATAATTAAAAATGAGTAGAGAAGAAAAGAAAAGAAAAGAAAAGAAAATGAGATAAAATGCAAATTATGACCTCATTATGATGTCATTAAAAAGCTTCCACCAATCACATTTAAACAAGCCCTCCTAAAACAAGTAAAAAGAGATAATTGAGACAAAAATAAAAGGAATTGCAGCTTCATCTTCTTAACCAGCTGGCATACCTTTCTCTCAACCTCCATGAGTGTTGTTTCATCTCTCTCTTCCATTCCCATGAATTCCCACCACTAAACCCTACACTCCCTTCATTAAAACTTGTTTACACCTCTTGGGGAAGTGTTTGGCTGTCAACAATTGAAGAGAAAGTGAAGTTTAAGCTTGGGAAAATTCTGCTCAAAAAGGTTAGTGCTACTACTCGTTAATTTCTCTTTAGATTTCATGTTGGAAGCACTAATTGACTTAGAATTTGAAAGAATTGAAAGAAAATATCCATGTATGAGCCACTTTCATTTTTGGCAGCCATGAATTAGGAAAGTGTTTGATGAGTTTTGATGCAATTAAAGATGTTTATGGGTGGCTTTGATGGTGATTATGAGACTTTGAACATAAATTGATGTGTGTGAAGTAGGATTTAAATATTTGAGAATTATGGTTTGAGGCATGAAGTTAGGGTTTTGCTCATGTGTTGGTGAATGGAAGTCCTAATGGTCAATTAGTGACCATTTGGTTGTGTTTGATGAGGAATTGAAGTGAATTATGGCTTTGGATTTGAGGTTGGGTATGCTGCCTCATAGGACCTGCAAGGCTGAATATGAGTCTAGTAAGTTTGGGTAGCTGTAACTTGAGTGGTGTAGGTTCAATTGGTGCAAGGTTAATTGGACATGAAACCAGACACATAATGGCACAACTTTGATGAAGAAACCTTGCCTAGAAAACAAACTTAGAATACCCTAAAAATTGACCAAATCTGGGTAACTAATTCTGGACCTGGTAAAAGTGACCAAATGAATAGTATTTATTCATTTGGCCTTAACTCAGTGTGGAAATGTCCAGTTGACCTAAATTTTATATCAATGGAAAGCTTAGACAATTTAGAACAACTTTCATGAAGAACACAACTCCAATTTTTGACCAAAACTTAATGAAATTGTCCATCAAACTCAGGACACCAAAACTGCCAGATTTGGTTTCTGCCCAGAAATTCTGGGTAGATACCAATCCGGCCAGCTTTATTGAAATTTGTATAACTTGAGCTAGAAAACTCCAAATGGAGTAATTCAAAGAGGGAATTAAAGAAGACACATAAAGGAACAACTTCGATGAAGAAAAGTTTACCAAATTCTCATTGTAGAATTGCCTAATGGAATAGTAAACTCTAGCACCCAAAACTGAAATTTTTTATTTATTTCATATTGGTTTGAAGTATTGATTGGCAACCAATGCTAACACTTTTGTGAACTAAAATGTGGTAGTTTCATGTGGTTAGAACCCATGTAACTATTATGAATTAAAAAGTCAACCTTTGAAGGGAAATGGTCAAGTGAATAGTAACCTTAATAATATTAATGTAAAGAACTAAAACTTAAATTGCAAATGATAAGTTATATAAATAGTGCAATGAATAAATGGATTATGTTAATGTATGAATAAGACATTAGTTCTTATTATTGTAGAAAGGAAAAATATTTTGAGTACAATGGTATAAAAGGATAATTGATGTGAATTGTGATCATATGAATGATCAAATAAATATATAAATTATAATGAATGCATAAATTATGTAGAATTGTATTTTAGAAATTTATACTTCTGTTAGGAATAGAATTGAAATATTATAAATTATTATTGGAGCTTATAATGAAATAATGAAATAATAAAATATAGTAACACTTAATGGTACCTATGTGCCCATGTATTGCCTAGACACGTGTGTCAGATTGGATAGTTTGGCATGCCAATAGGATATTGTTTTAGTAGTATTGCACAAGGCTTTATGCATGTATTCATAGCTTTATGCTTGCACTCATGGCTTTTATGTCTGATTATATGTTATCATGGCTTTGAGCCATACTGATATATTATCATGGCTTTTTAGCCACTATAATTGCATACGTGGTTGACGTTCTGCATTTCACGTCGCATGGTATGGCGGCGCGAGGTGCTGCGGTGTCCAGTGCCAAGGACCCGTTATCCAATTTAGTCAGCCTATCATAGGTTACTTGGATAGTGAAATTTATTGAAATGAGTTAAGAATAATAGCAACTGAAAATATTAGCAATTAAATAAAAGAGTAAGAATATTTAAAATAAATTAGATTAGTTATTTAGTAGAAAGAATTAAAATAAATTGGAATGATATTAAAATTTAATTATTATGAAATAATCTGCGATAACCTAGAAAGTTGATAAGTGCAAATTTTATTAATTTTACTCCCATCACATTTAGAATTTCTAGTGTGTTTTTATGTATAATTCAGTTGACTAAAGCATATTTATCATTTAGGCATATTTTTAGATAGTTGTGGAATAATTGTATTAAATGGAGAAATTTTCTGCATTTAACCTTTGCTGTAATTTTCAGGTGTTTCTAAAATTGTGGGTCTCCAAATTGATTACTGATTAATCCATTGAAAAGGTAAGATAGAGAACTTCAAATGATAAAGAGGGACCAAAGCCCAAATCAGTCTCCAAGGTTGACAAAATGAGCTGTGGATCTATTGCAAAAGCCCAGACTTGATGTGTCACGACCAGTTTCAGTATTTATTTTGTATCTAGAGTTTCAGATGTCCAAATGAAGCAAGCCCAAGCCCAATTGAACCTTAAGATCACCTATACAACTTCTATGAAGGGCTGGAAGCAAGATAAGGCCATTTTAATTGTCAAAAATGGCAATGAAATCGTCACTATGGGCTGGACCATCTGTTTGAACCAGTCCTAGTTTTTGGGACACAACTTGAGCAATAGACCTCGGATTTGGGAAAATGAGTACCCTTTGGAAAGCTAAGAAATAGGACTACAACTTTCCTGAAGAGGGCAGAGACAGATTCAGAAAGAAAGTCACTAAAAAATGGCATTGATTTCAGAGACGTGAATGCAGGCTGAAAATCTATATTTTGAATTTCACAACTTTTCCTAGTTTGGTTTCTATCTTTGGGATTAGGTTTTTGATTATAAATGCGTCTTTAGGTAGCAGCTAAAACACACCATTCAGCAGCCTCTCGATCTCAAAAACACCTTCATTCTCTATTCTTTTTTTTTTTAGATTTCTTCTTCAATTTTCTGTAAGCCATGAACATGAGTGGCTAAGTTTTTAATTCAGTTCAAGGGATTCAAGTTCTTTTGCTTGATTTGTGAGATCAGGTTCTTAATTTAATTTATGTCTTTTTGAATATGTATTGTTTTCTGATTTCATTGTCTTTGATCTATTGAATGATTTGCTAAAAATGCCTATTAGTTAATTATTTGATGTGATCAATTGCTAGTTCATCTTCATAAACCGTAATTGTTATGTAAGATTGAACATGAATAGCAATTAGGTTTTATTGATTATGATCCTAGTTTTCGATAATAACCTAAGGAAACAATAGGGTGAATTAAATGATTTATGCTTCATAAATTGTTGTTCAGCTTAACTACTTCCTATTTTTAAAGCAGTTATTAATTTGATGAGGATTGCTTAATACCAATTCAGTTAATAATTAGAGTCAACAAGAGTGCTGGGCTCAAATTGATGAGTATAGGGAAGTCAGGGGTTTACCTCGCTGTTTGGTAAATCTACGTTAAGTATTGAATAAGAGATAATTGTGTTTCTTTTGTCTATGATCGAATCAATGTATTGGAATGAGAATTACCTTGGACTGAAGTTTGTTTAATTTGAGAGTTTCATATTTAATTTTAGTTCTTAATTTTTGATTTCTGATTTCTTCTTTGGACTGCGAATTACCCCCCCCCCCCCAACCTTTGTTTCTTTCTTTTTTCATTACACAGGTGCACGAAATTTTAGTAATTCAGCCTCTAGGGTTCAAGCTGGATTTACCATTTGCTGTAGAAAATATTTTATAACTAGTAATTTCAGTTAATTTAAATTTTGATGGATTCGACAACCATCAAGAATTTTAGCACCGTTGTCGGAGACTAAAGCTTATTGGATTTCGTGTTTTTAGTGTTAGGATATTCATTTATTAACTTTGTTTGTGGAGTGTTGCTGTTTTCAGGTTTTTTAAAAAAATTACGGTGTTACTATTCATCAAGAAGTTTGGTTGAATTTGGAGGGCGGCCCATACCTATTTTGAAGGAAATAATGCTCTGATCAAGACTAATTAATCCATTGGATTTCTTGGCCCTACACTCTTGAGGCCAAATTCGATTGTTTTCTAGGGTTTTGAGGCATTTTTCTGTTTTTACTTTGATTCTTTTGTTTATGACAAGAACTTCTTAATCTGGTGAGTTGATTTTTGATCTAGAAGTAGAAAAAACAGCTAAACGGTTGAGAAAATTAGCTAAGCAGGCTAGGCAGATTTTGAGTACATCTGAAGGAGTCTAATCTCCAAGGGAATTAAGTTCGGATTCAGATTCAGATTCAAATTTCAAAAACGAAACCATGGCTGCTAGGACTTTGAAAGAGTTGGCTGCTCCTGATCTAAACCAACAGCCTTTTTGTATTCAATACCCTACTTTAAATGTTACTTTTTAGTTGAAATCTGGACTAATCCATTTATTGCCTAAATTTCATGGTCTTGCAGGTGAGTATCCACATAAGCATCTAAAAGAATTTCATGTTGTTTGTTCCAGCATGAAACCTCAAGGAGTTTTAGAGGATCAAATCAAGCTTCAAGCTTTCCCTTTCTCACTGGAAGGCGCAGCTAAGGATTTGTTGTATTACCTTCCTTCCGGATCCGTCAACTAATGGAATGGGATAAATCAGATATTTCTGGAGAAGTATTTTCCTGCTTCCCATGCTGCCAACATAAGAAAAGAAATTTGTGGTATCCGGCAGTACAATGGAGAGAGCTTGTATGAGTATTGGGAGCGATTTAAGAAACTGTGTGCAAGCTGTCCCCATCATCAAATAAGTGAGCAGCTATTGATTCAGTATTTCTATGAGGGATTTCTACCAATGGACTGCAGTATGATAGATGTTACCAGTGAAGGAGCTTTGGTTGACAAAACACCAGAAGAAGTAAGGAGGCTGATTGCTAACATGGCAGCAAACTCTCAGCAGTTTGGAATGAGAATGGATCACGCACCTAAGAAGGTTAATGAGGTAAGTACATCTAACCTTAAGAAACAGATTTCTAATTTAACTTTTTTGGTGAGACAATTGGCTGTAGGGAACATGCAAACTATTAAGGTATGTGGAATTTGTTCGGGTTCGGGTCATGCTACTGACATGTATCCTGCATTACAAGAGGATGAATCAATGCAACATGCTAATGCAGTAGGAAATTATGGACAGCCACAACGCAGGTATGATCCCTTTTCTAATACTTATAATCCAGGATGGCGAGATCATCCCAATTTGAGTTATGGGAATCAACCAGTGCAAAACCGATACCAGCAGCAGAGACAAGTGAATCTACCACCTCCACCTCCCTCAAATCAAGGTATGTCACTTGATGAAATTGTTAAGGCTTTGGCTAACAATACACAATAGTTTTAACAAGAGACCAAAAATAGCATTCAAAATATAGAGAGGCAGATTGGTCAGTTAGCTTTATCTGTGAGTAAGCTGGAAGCTCAAGGTTCTAGAAAGCTTCCATAACAAACAGTCATGAACCTTAGAGAAAATGCGAGTGCTATACTATTGCGGAGTGGGAAAAAAGTTGATAATCATACTCCACATGAGCCGATAAAAGAGAAGAAGCAAGGAGCAAAAGAGTCAGAAGTTCCTAAAGTTGAGGTAAATACTGAACCTAAACTGAATAAGATTAATAATTCTGTTCTTCCCCCATTCCCATGCAGGTTGGCTAAAAATAAGAAAGAAGAACAAGAGAAAGAAATTTTAGAGACTTTCAGGAAGGTAGAGGTTAATATACCTTTACTTGATGCGATCAAACAAATTCCCAAGTATACTAAATTCCTTAAGGAGTTATGCACTACAAAGCACAAGTTGAGGAATAATGGGAAGATCAGTGTGGGGGAAAATGTGTCAGCATTAATTCAACGTAAATTACCCCCTAAGTGTAAGGATCCAAGTTCATTTTATATTCCCTACAGAATAGTTGATTCTAAATTTGAATATGCAATGGCAGATTTAGGAGCATCTATTAATGTCATGTCATATTCAGTTTTCCAGACTTTGAATTTGGGTCCTTTGAAAGAAACCAGTGTCATTATTCAATTAGTTGATTGTTCTAATGCTTACCCATTGGGAGTAGTTGACGATGTGTTGGTGCAGCTTGGAGAATTGATTTTTCCTGCAGATTTTTACATTCTGGATATGGAGGATAGTGCTTTCTTATCAAATTCAGCTTTGATTTGGTTTGGAAGACCTTTCCTAAAAACTGCCAAGACAAAAATTGATGTGGATGATGGTTCCTTAACCATGGAGTTTGATGGAGAGACTGTCAAATTTAATATCTTTGATTCCATGAAGTATCTTGCTAACAATCATTCTTTTTTTTTTTTATTGATGTTGTTGATACATTTGTGCAGGATGTTTTTGAGTTAAGCATAGAGGATGAGTTAGAAAGAAAATCACATTTGCATGAATTAGAGGAAATTCGCCTTAAGGCTTATGAGAATTCTAGGATCTATAAAGAAAAGACAAAGGCATTCCATGACAAAATAAGGAAGCAGTTTGTGATTGGACAAAGAGTTTTATTGTATAATTCCATATTGAAGCTAATGCATGGTAAGTTGCGTTCTCATTGGGTTGGACCCTTTGTTGTTACTAATGTGTTTCCTTATGGTGCAGTTAAAATTCAAAGTTTAGGAACTAACAAAGTGTTCAAGGTCAACGGTCATGAACTCTAGCCATTTTATGAGGGGCTTCAGGAGCATTTAGTGGATTAAGGAGCTTTGTCATATCGAGCTAACGACGTTAAACAAAGACGCTACTTGGGGGGCAACCCATGGGTGGCTTGTTAGCCACAATCAGATTTGTTTTCTTTCCCTTATTTTATTTTATTTTCTAGCCTTTTTTTTTCTTTTCTTTTTCATTTGGGCTTTACATTGGGGACAATGTAAGTTTTAAGTGTGAGGAAGGAGAAATTTGTTACTGCATTCTTTTTAATTATTTAAAAAAATAAAAATAAAAATAAAAATAAAATAAAATTTATTCTCATAAGCTTGATTCATGATTCTATATTAACTCTCGGAGAGAAGTGCTTTGTTCTTGAAATGACTTTTCTATTTTAGGTTGAATTTTTGAGATTTTAGGCAAGGTAATAGTAAATTTAATGATGGATTTTCCCTTTTCTCCATACCATAGAGCATTTTTTTTCTTGCATAAATCATTTAGGCTTGATTTAATGGTGAAATGATTAGTTATGTGTGCTTTAAACTAATGTCATGCATATTTTAGAACTTTATTTAATCTATTAGGGTACTTTATAATATGTAGATGCAAAATTGGGGGAAATAAAAGGTTGAACTTGAAAATTAGTCCGCTATTTTAGTTAAGCAAACTAACCAGGGGCCTTCATGAACCCCATGTCGATTCTTAGGCCAAAAGCTAGCTAGGATATTAGGAATGTACTTTTCTGAAGGTGACGGTTGAAATAAAAAAATAATAATAATAACTGTGACAAGAGAGAAGTACCAATTTCAAATATAAAAAAAAAAGGTATTTCTATCTCCCCTAAGATTTGCAAAGAGCTATAATTATTGTGCCTTAATAAATTAGCCCTGTGTTTTGGTGTGTATTGATTTAAAATTTTATGGAACTTTAATTGTGTGAGCTTAATTGATTTCAAGCCTTTTGTTTTGTGTTGAAAAATTGTTGATATATTGGTATGGTGTTGATGGAATTTGTTGTGATGGTTATTAACTTACTTGCCTCTTCTTTCAAACTTTTAATCTTTTGTTAAAGAATGTTGTGATAGGGTGAAGTTAAGGAACTTCTAAGTGCAGTTAATTGAGAGTTTAAGTCATGCTTGAGGACAAGCATGGAATAAGTGTGGGGGAATTTGATAAGTGCATAATTTATTAATTTTACTCCCATCACATTTAGTGTTTCTAGTGTGTTTTTATGCATAATTCAGTTGACTAAAGTATATTTATCATTTAGGCATATTTTTAGATAGTTGCGGAATAATTGTGTTAAATGGAGAAATTTTCAGCATTTGACTTTTGTTGTATTTTTCAGGTGTTTCTAAAGTTGTGGGTTCCAAATTGATTGCTGATTAATAAATTGAAAAGCTAAGATAGAGCACTTCAAATGATAAAGAGGGACCAAAGCCCAAATCAGTCTCCAGGTTGACAAAATGAACTATGGATCTATTGCAAAAGCCCAAACTTGATGTGTCACGACTAGTTTCAGTATTTATTTTGTATCTGGAGTTTCAGATGTCCAAATGAAGCAACCCTTAGCCCAATTGAACCTTAAGAGCCACCTCTACAACTTCTATGAAGGCCTGGAAGCAAGATAAGGCCATTTTAATTGTCAAAAACGGTAATGAAGTCGTTACTATGGGCTGGACCGTCTGTCTGAACCAGTCCTAGTTTTTGGGCCACAACTTGAGCTGTAGACCTCGGATTTGGGCAAATGAGTACCCGTTGGAAAGCTAAGAAATAGGGCTACAACTTTCTTAAAGAGGGCAAAGACAGATTTGGAAGGTAGTCACTGAAAAATGGCCTTGATTTCAGAGATGTGAATGCAGGCTGAAAATCTATCTTTTGAATTCAAAACTTTTCCTAGTTTGGTTCCTATCTTTAGGATTAGGTTTTTGATTATAAATGTGCCTTTGGGCAGCAGCTAAAACACACCATTCAGCAGCCTCTTGATCTCAAAAACACCTTCATTCTCCATTCTTTTTTTTTTTTTTAGATTTCTTCTTCGATTTTCTATAAGCCATGAACATGAGTGGCTAAGTTTTTAATTCAGTTCAAGGGATTCAAGTTTTTTTGCTTGATTTGTGAGGCCAGGTTCTTAATTTAATTTATGTCTTTTTGAATATCTGTTATTTTCTAATTTCATTGTCTTTGATCTATTGAATGATTTGCTAAAAAGGCCTATTAGTTAATTGTTTGATGTGATCAATTGCTAGTTTATCTTCATAAACCGTATTTGTTGTGTAAGATTGAACATGATTAGCAATTAGGTTTTATTGATTATAATCCCAGTTTTCGATAATAACCTAAGGAAACAATAGGGTGAATTAAATAATTTATGCTTCATAAATTATTGTTCAGCTTAACTACTTCCTATTCTTAAAGCAGTTATTACTTTGATGAGGATTGCTTAATACTAATTCAGTTAATAATTAGAGTCAACAAGAGTGCTGGGCTAGAATTGATGACTATAGGAAAATCAGGGGTTTACCTCAATATTTGGTTAATCTACGTTAAGTATTCAATAAGAGATAATTATATTTCTTTTGTCTATGATAGAATCAATGCATTAGATTGAGAATTATCTTGGACTGAAGTTTGTTTAATTTGAGAGTTTCATATTTAATTTTAGTACTTAATTTCTGATTTCTTCTTTGGACTGCAAATTACCCCCCCCCCAACCTTTGTTTCTTTCTTTTTCCATTACACAAGTACACAAAATTTTAGTAATTCAGTCTCTAGGGTTCAACCTGGATTTACCACTTGCGGCAGAAAATATTTTATAGCTGGTAATTTCAGTTAATTTAAATTTTGGTGGATTCGACACCCATCAAAAGTATTGAATGAAATGATAAAAAGATTTGCGAAAGAGATATAAGTATATTACTGCTGTGAATTTAGGAATAAATTGCTTCTTAAGAGGAATAAATTAGAACGAAAGATAGTTGATACTAGAAGTATTATATTAAATTAGATTAAATTCCAAAGTATCCAAAGTATAATCTATTTCTTTCTTTATTTGTATATTATTTTCTTGTTATCTTATTGCACCACTAAGCAGCAATGCTTAGCGCGATGGATTGTTTCTATCGTGCAAGTATTGAAGTTAAAATCCGATGGGCAATTGACTGGGATTTTTGGAGTCCAGATCTACGGAAGTGTCTTAAGTATTCAAGGTTGTCACCTCCTCAGCAATGCATGTAGATAGGGCTCACATTAGTCATATTATGTAATTTGCGCATTATAATTATTTATTATGTTGTAATGAAAATTAGGAAATTATATGCAATATGCACCTGATGTAAATTATGAATTTATGCAATTAGTTTGCAAATTATGTAAACTAATGAAATTGAGAATTTTGAAATATGTAATAAGTATGAATGAATTTGTACAAATGAGTATGGATTTGAATTGCATAATGATTTTGAAATGATGATATGAGTATGGATGAATTATTGTATGGAAAATATTGTTGAGATTTTAAAACAGGTGAATAGTAAAATATGCTAAATAGTTATAGAAATAGGGGAAACTCCGCTGGGTTCTCCTTAGAAAAATTATTGATATTAAAATATAACAGGAACAAATTATTAAAAGAATAAAGTAAGATAAGATAGGGTGCTCCGGCACTAAGTGTGACATGTCTTGCTCAGCTACACTGTAGATGGGTAAGGGGTGTTACATTTATTGGTATCAGAGCACAGTTTAGGTGTTCCTAGGCATCCATAGATAGAATACGATTGTGTGCATAACATGAATTGCATTCATATGAGTCGAGGTGACACTAATGTAGATCTGTTTTCTCTGGTAAGGTGAAGAAATAAGGAGGTAGCAGCTGCTTGATTATTTACACTGGGTAAATTTTGAGGACGAAATTTTTGTTAGAAGGGAAGAATTATAACACCCTCACTTTAGCTAGTCGGTGCATTCGACTGTTCCGATGACCAATGTCTGTCTGGACAGCTAGAATGATTGGAACTATATTCAGACCAGAGTGAGGAGTCATCAATAGGCTAAATAATGATAATAAAAAATTTAGAAAAATTTTAGAAATGAAATACAATAAAGTTAAATGAGCCGGTGCCCCGGTGATGGGTGACCCTAACAGGAAGTTGCTTTAAAAACAACTAGGAGCCCTAAACCCAAGGGAATTTCCATAAAATAATTTTTGGAACTCCAGAGAAGAGTCATTGAGGTTTCGATGGCATTAGAATCCTAAGAAAATGCTTAAAAAAAATTTTAGATCGGTACAGACAATTTTAGTCTGTTAAGCAAAATGAAGGGCATTTTGGTTATTTCGCCTTTAGAGATGATTTTTGACCGACTTGTTCATTTAAGTGGGTGAATTATATGACATAAAATATGAATTAATATTGGTGTGAAAATAGTTAAAAATGAGTAGCGAAGAAAAGAAAAGAAAATGAGGTAAAATGCAAATTATGACCTCATTATGATGTCATTAAAAAGCTCCCACCAATCACATTTAAACAAGCCCTCCTAAAATAAGTAAAAAGATATAATTGAGACAAAATAAAAAGAATTGCAGCTTCATCTTCTTAACCAGCCGGCACACCTTTCTCTCAACCTCCATGAGTGTTATTTTATCTCTCTCTTCCATTCCCATGAATTCTCACCACTAAACCCTACACTCCCTTCATTAAAACTTGTTTACACCTCTTGGGGAAGTGTTTGGCTGCCAAGAATTGAAGAGAAAGTGAAGTTTAAGCTTGGGAAAATTCTGCTAAAAAATGTTAGTGCTACTACTCTTTAATTTCTCTTTAGATTTCATGTTGGAAGCACGAATTGACTTAGAATTTGAAAGAATTGAAAGAAAATATCCATGTATAAGCCACTTTCATTTTTGGCAGCCATGAATTAGGAAAGTGTTTGATGAGTTTTGATGCAATTAAAGATGTTTATGGGTCGGTTTGACGGTGATTATGAGACTTTGAACGTAAATTGATGTGTGTGAAGTAGGATTTGAATATTTGAGAATTAGGGTTTGAGGCATGAATTTAGGGTTTTGCTCATATGTTGGTGAATGGAAGTCCTAATGGTCAATTAGTGACCATTTGGCTATGTTTGATGAGTAAATGAAGTGAATTATGGCTTTGGATTTGAGGTTGGGTATGCTGCCTCATAGGACTTACACGGCTGGATATGAGTCCAAAAAGTTTGGGTAGCTGTAACTTGAGTGGTATAGGTTTAATTGGTGCAAGGCTAATTGGAAATGAAACTAGACACATAATGTCACAACTTTGATGAAGAAACCTTGCCTAGAAAACAAACTTAGAATACCCTAAAAATTGACCAAATTCGAGTAACCAATTCTGGACCTGGTAAAAGTGACTGTTTGTTCATTTGGCCATAACTCAGTGTAGAAATGTTCAATTGACCAGAATTTTATATCAATGGAAAGTTTAGACAATTTAGAAAAAATTTCATGAAGAACATAACTCTAAATTTTGACCAGAACTTAATAAAATTGTTCATCAAAGTCAGGACACCAAAACTACCAGATTTGGTTTCTGCCCAGAAATTCTGGGTAGATACCAATCCGGCCAGCCTTATTGAAATTTGTATAAATTGAGCTAGAAAACTCCAAATGGAGTGATTCAAAAAGGGAATTAAAGAAGACGCATAAAGGAACAACTTTGATGAAGGAAAGTTTGCCAAATTCTCACTGTATAAGTGCCTAATGGAACAGTAAATTGTAACACCTAAAACTGAAATTTTTTATTTATTTCATATTGATTTGAAGTATTGATTGGCAACCAATGCCAACACTTTTGTGAACCAAAATGTGGTAATTTCATGTGGTTAGAACCTATGTAATTGTTATGAATTAAAAAGTCAACCTTTGAAGGGAAATGGTCAAGTGAATAGTAACCTCAATAATATTAATGCAAAGGACTAAAACTTAAATTGCAAATGATAAGTTATATAAATAGTGTAATAAATAAATGGATCATGTTAATGTATGAATGAGACATTAGTTCTCATTATTGTAGAAAGGAAAAGTACTTTGAGTACAATTGTATAGAAGGATAATTGATGTGAATTGTGATCATATGAATAATCAAATGAATATATAAATTATAATGAAAGCATAAATTATGTAGAATTGTATTTTAGAAATTTATACTTTTATTAGAAATAGAATTGAAATATTATAAATTATTATTAGAGCTTATAATGAAATAATGAAATAATGAAATAATAAAACATAATAACACTTAATGGTACCTATGTGCCCATGTATTGCCTAGACAAGTGTGTCAGATTGGATAGATTGACATGCTAATAGGGTATTGTTTTAGCAGTACTGCACAAGGCTTTATGCCTGTATTCATGGCTTTATGCCCGCACTCATGGCTTTTATGTCCGATTATGTGTTATCATGGCGTTTAGCCATACTGATATGTTATCATGGCTTTTTAGCCATTCTGACTGCATACGTGGTTGACGTTCCGCATTTCACATCCTATGGTATGACGGCCCGAGGCACAGCGGTGTCCAGTATCAACGACCCGTTATCCAGTTTAGTTAGTCTGTCATAGGTTACTTGGGTAGTGAGATTTATTAAACTGAGTTAAGAATAATAGCAACTGAAAATATTAGCAATTAAATAAAAGAGTAAGAATATTTAAAATAAATTAGATTAGTTATTTAGTAAAAAGAATTAAAACAAATTAGAAAGATATTAAAATTTAATTGTTGTAAAATAATCTGCGATAACCTAGAAAGTATTGAATGAAATGATAAAAAGATTTGCGAAAGAGATATAAGTATATTACTACTGTGAATTTAGGAATAAAATGCTTCTTAAGAGGAATAAATTAGAACGAAAGATAATTGATACTAGAAGTATTATATTAAATTAGATTAAATTCCAGAGTATCCAAAGTATAATCCATTTCTTTCTTTATTTGTATATTATTTCTTGTTATATTATTGCACTACTGAGCATCAAGGCTTAGCACAATGGATTGTTTCCTTCGTGCAGGTACTAAAGTTAAAATTTGGTGGGCAATTGACTAGGATTTTTGGAGTCTAGATCTGCGGAAGTGTCTGAAGTATTCAAGGTTGTCACCTCCTCAGCAATGTATGAAGATAGGGCTCACATTAGTCATATTATGTAATTTGTCCATTATAATTATTTATTATGTTGTAATGAAAATTAGGAAATTGTATGTAATATGCACCTTGTAACGCCCTCACTTTACGTAGTTCATACATTCGACTACTCCGGTGACCTAATGTCGGTCCGGACAAGTCATGATGTCTGAAACTACACTTCAGTGATAATAAACAGGCATAAAATGATGAAATAAATAAAAAGAAAATACAAGAAAAATTAAAGAAAAAAAAAAGAGAGAGAAAGTAAAACTAAGTTAAATGAGCCGACACCAAGGCGATGGTGATCAGATCGAAAGTTACTGCAAAGCAATAGCGACCAGACCGCGGGGAACCCTCGGAATTAACTTTTGAGACATAATTAACGACTTATTGAAGTATAATTGACATTAGAAATGTCAAAGAAAATTAAAGAATTAGAACAAAGAAAAATGAAAAATTCAAGAAACCAATAAAAATCAGTGTTATCGAAAAATCGAAAATACAACCCGAAGAGGGGCATTTTGATCATTTGACACCTAGAGTTGAATTTTGACCTCAATGTCCATTAATAATAAGTGGTATTACATTTTTAAAATGCCATGAAAATAAGAAATTGGGTATATAATTTAATAGTGAAAGATTGGTGGCAAAATTACAATTAAAGGGACTTGGATTAATTTTATCATTTAATTATCAATTAGTGCTCCACTAACCATGAATTATGGGATCTATATAAAGTAAAGTGGACAGAATTTTAGTCCATCTTTAACCTCCCATACACCTAGCCGAATACATCCACCATTAAACCTCCATAGCCGAAGCTTGATCAACCTTCATGCAGTCCATTTCTAGCCAGCTTTCACACTAATTTCCTTCATTAATCTTTGCCTGCTCAACTTAGGGAAGCTATTGGGAGCAAGAAAGGAGAGTTTTAGTGAAGATTTAGGAAAGCCCAAAAGAGGTAAGTGTCCATTTCTTCTTCCTTTCTTTAGTAAACTTGATTATTAGGTTGAGGTGAGTTGAATGGTGAAGAGAATTGAAGGATTTGTTGAGTTATTGAATTGTTCAATTTTGGCAGCCACGAGAGTCAAAGATGTTGAGTTTCTTTTTATATTTAGTTGATGGGAATTGGTATTGATGTTGATTGAAGTAAATAAAAGTTCTAGTAGGTTAATTATTGGTGTATGTTGAAGTTGAGTTCTTGAATTAGAAATTGATTTGGAGTTTGAAATTTTCTGTGTAATTGCTTAAATGGACAGCCATAGAATTGTATACTAAATGAACTATTCTTACATGTATTGTGGATAATTAATGTTGATTAATGTGATTTAAGGTGTTAGTAAGTTAACTTTATGTATATGTGATGATTGACCAAGTGAAAATTGGAGCTTGAAAGCAATTATGGGAGGCTTTACAATTCGGCAGCTTGCTAACTTCTTAAAGAATGCTGAAATTCATGAAGTTATTTGATGAATTGTGGTCTTAAAGATTGCTAAATGTGTATGTAAATTAGTGGTGAAGTTATATGTTATGGTAGTGGTGAAGTTATATGTTATGGTTAGGAGTGATTATGTGTATATATTGTTAGAATTGGATTTGGTGAATTGGAATTGTAATTGATGTATTGTCAATTGGTTATATACTACCCAAATTAACTATAATGTAAAGTGAGGAATGGATTTGGTACCATACCAAATCAAAATTGGTATGAGATTTAGCAAGTAAAAATGCATGTGGTTGGTGTTGAGGAAAGTATATAAGGGCAGTAGCTAAATTGAGCTATAAGTGTAAAATTGTGACCCCAATTGGTATGAGGCCAATTGGAGGCAAAACTAGACATAAAATAGGCCAACTTTCATGTGGAAGTGTTGCCCAAATTCTACCTAGAAATGACCTAAAAGATTGCCTAAATCCAGAATTGCATGACATGAAAACCCAGAATTTTGACCATATGAACAGTAGTCAGTATTTTGGTCATAACTCACTCAAAAATGGTCCAAATGACCAGATATTTATACCATTGGAAAGCCTAGACATAGGGTTACAACTTTGGTGAAGACCACCAAGCCCAGAAATGCCAATTACCAAGTCAAAATGATCACCAAAATTGGGTTACAAAAACTGGCCGAATTGACTTTGACCTAAAAATGACCTAAACTTTGCAATATAAGTGCAACTTTACTAGCAATAGTAAAATGACCATAACTTAGTCTATAGAACTCCAAATGACATGAAATCAGTCCCAAAATTTCAATAAGATATAGATCTACAATATTGGTAATTTGACCAAAACCCAGAAATCAAGGGAACTAGGTCAATTAACTTGATTAAGTTGGCACACTAAATCTGGAATTGGTATTGACCATTAAGTCCAGAAAATTCAAATAAGCATATCTCCCACAAGAAATCTCCCAATGTAATGAGCCATACCAATTTGGAAAGCTAAGAAAGAGACCTAAAACTTTATTTTAGACAACTTCCTCAAATTATAAATGTATAAGGTCTGAATTTAAGGTCAAAGCCATTGACCTAATTAAGGACCATGCCAATATAAGACCTTTGAGTCCAAGTTAACAATTTGGCTATAAATAATTCTATAAGACTTGACAAATTACAAGTAAAATTTCCAATTGACCCTAATACATATGGCAACAATACTTATGAAGAATGCTAGAACTCAATGTGATTACAAATAGTCCAAATAAATTAGTAAAGTCATAACCGAAAATGCCTAATAAGAAAGTCAAAATTTAACTTTGACCTAGTTATGGTTAAATGACCATAACTTAAGTTATACAACTCCAAATGGAGTGATTAAAAAAGAAAATTAAAGAAGACACAATGAGAAACAATTTAATGAAGAGAAATCTGTTAAATCTACACTGTAGCTTGGTCCAATAGACAGTAAACATTGGCCATGAAATTTAAATAATTGCAATAAAATGCAATAACCTTTGAAATGAAATTGGCAACATATATCAACATGTGAGGAATGAAAAATGGAACATATTAGTGACATTAAAACTAATTCACCTAGTGTGTATTAAAGGTCAACATTATAGGTTGACTAATGAAACGAATAGTATTAATAAAATTTAATTATTGAACCTTATTATTAGAAATAATTTAAATGAGTACTGAAACACTTTAAATTGTGTGTTTCAGTTAGAAAAGACACTGGGAAGGGAAAAGACCCACTGAGTCAAGGCCAAGAGGTGACTCATCAGAGGTTTGTGCACAACTAGTTTTTAATTGATTTTGTTCTGAATATTTCATATGACTAAATGACGTATTTTCCTTATGTATTATGTTTATCAAGTATTGGATTTAATTCAATGATTACTGAAATTGTTATAGTATGTATGAATTTGGCTTTGTGAAATGGTATTTGAACAAGTATTAACTATTGTTGTGGATTGAATAAATTATGTTTTGGAAAATTTTGATGTTTTGAATTGTGATGGACAAATTGCTTGGAAAAATATAAATTTATGTTTTGAATTATGATGAGCATAAAAATTATTGGATATTGAAATTGACTTTGAATCGAATTGTGTTGTGATTTATGCTCACAAAAAGGACAAAGAGATTTATAATATTGTTTTATATCTCACTATAGATTCTTGACTAGGTTATTACCCGTCTCTCTTATTTATTAAGGAGACAATGGAGTTAGTTTTTTTTTTATTACCATGGTACGTGCACAGAATTAGATTCTCCTCTTATTAGAGGTTAGATCTAAGTTTTTTTTTTTTTTTGTTATGCCCCTTTCGGAAGTAACATTATTGTGATGTGTACTATGCATGATGATTCGACCTCCCCGACCATAGGGAGTTAGAATCCGATTCGACCTCCCCGTCCATAAGGAGTTAGAATCACCCCGGAGATGGCCCTTGTGGATTAGTCTTGCACAGTTAGTGAGATAAAGAATGGTTTTTGAAAGATAAAGAATGATTTTTGAATAGTAAAGAAATTCGATTTCAAAAGGAAGTTATGCATAATTGATTTTATTGGAATTAACCTTTATTTCCATAAATTGCTGGAATTACTTTAATTGTTCAGTTGTGATTTGACAAATTGAAATTTTTTATCAAGGTTATTTTAACAAATGATTATATTATTGGCAACAATTATTTTGACCTTTGGAATTTTTATGAAGTACAAGATTTTCAAATTATTTGTTATAATTTTGTCAATATATGTATGGTATTATATTTTAAATTATAGTTGTGCACCACTGAGTTCACTATTTAGCGATAGCTTTGCATGCTGTCGCAGGTGAAAAGAGCATAGAGCAGTTGAGTAAGCTTCCTTGAAGACAGATTCAGATCAGCTCCTAGTATATCATAGGTATACCCATGTACATAGGTTTTCATGTATGCATGAAAATATATGTATGTAAATTATTTGAGCAGTTGTATAAAAACTCTTGTAAAATATTTTGGTATGTAATTAAATGCAAATTATTGTAATATAAATTTGAGATTTCATTTACCTGTATAGTTTTGTAATATTAATTTTTGAGTCTTGTAATCAATGAAATGTTTCTTTTATGATGAGGTTGGTTTGAAAATAAAATGATTTGATTATTGAGATTGAAATGTGAGGTGAAATGAAGTTTATTGGAGTTGTATTTGAGATAACATATTGGGAGTGTTTTCCTTTTCAGGTTTGAAGAACTGTTTTCTCAAAATACAGCCGGCACTCTGTCGAAATTTTGAAAATTTTTTATAACACCAGATTTTAATCGATGATTTAAATTTCATGAAAATTGATTTGATCCATGACCAAAATTTCACTTAAAGGCTTTTTAAGAAATATTCAATTTCACGAAAATTATTTAAAATCCCTTGTAGTATATTTAATGGGTTATCGGTAGGTGAAGTACGATAATTCATTAGGTTTACCACGGGATCATGTTACATCTTACGGAGGAGTAGGGTGTGACATGTTTAGTGGTATCAGAGTAATGGTTTTAAAGTAAATTTTGGATTGTGAAATTGAATTAATTTTGTCAGTAAATACAACTGCTGAAATATTTGATACATATAGTACAGTTACATCATAAATATGAATTAATGAGAGAAATCTCCTTGTGTTGGTTGTACATGAAATAGAAAATCCTGTGAAAAGATATGGAAGAGAAGAATGAGACAATAGAATAGTCTGTGACGGCGGAAGTACAAGGTGAAGCCCTAGCCCCTCAGAGAGTCGGAAGCTCGACTTTACCAGCCCCACCTGTACAAATTACTTTACAAATGGCCCAGCAGATGGCCACTTTCTTTCAACAAATGGCTGATAATCTGTCAACCCAAGCCCAAATACCAACCCAACCCCCACAAGGGCAGCATGAAATAGAGAAGAGTGAGAGACCTATGAGTCAGAGTTCAAATAGTAAGGTTATGGATCTGATAGAGGTGGATCTTTAGGGCAAAGGCCACCAAGGTCCAGTCGTCGAACAACTAGAAGTTCATATCCTCCTCACATCTGCAACTCTTGTGACAAACTACATGGGGGTATTTGTCATAAAGCCACTGGAGCCTGCTACAATTGTGGTGAACATGGACATTTCGCTAGAGATTGTACTAGAGCACCTTGATCTGCTCTCTGGAGTTCACAGACAGCCGGTCAGAGTCGAGATAGAAATAAAACTGGTATTCCTCATAACCATAACACAGTGAATCAACCCGAATATAGTAGCACACTGGTCAGAGCGTCCACTATGCACCAAGGAGAAAAAGCAGAAGCTTCGAATGTAGTTGCTGGTAAGTTCTTAATTTTTGAAAAAAAAAATAATTAGTTATTATTTGATCCCAGCACTATTTAGTTGTATGTTAGTGTTAGAACTATATGTTCTGTTGCTATTCTTTTACATGGGAATAAATTTTGATGTATTAGTGACTAGTCCTTTAGGATAAAAACTACAATAACAAGTATGATTGACATTAATTTTGGAAGAGTTTGTCAGCGAAAATATTTGCTAGCATACAATAAATTGTGAAGCTAATTGGTGAGCCTATTTAATGTAAGGCAAGAAGACCTAAAAGTAAGTTACAGTAATAGAATTGCTCTAGATGAGGGCAAAGATGTTACAGTTAGTAATTGTTAATAGATATTGTAATCAGAATAAGTTTCGAATATTAGTGAATTCGAGAAGGATAAAATATAGGAAAGTTTGATGTATTGGAATGTATCATGGTAACTATGCAATGTTCTTGATATTTGTACTGTAAGCTACAGATTACAGTACTGACTTGAGATTATTGTGTAGAGCTACGTACTACTCGATAGTATACCAAGATGAGAATAGTTGCCAACGGCATTTGTTTTAGTATAGTTATGCCAGGACAGAATTTTATTGCTAGAAATGAGTTTGGAAACCCTACTTAGGGATTTAAAACTTAAAAGTTAGAATATCGAAAGGTTATAGTTTAGTACAAAAGGAAGTAAGTTATATAATATTGATAGATAAAAGAGTTGTGGAAGTGAAAATTTGAATAGCTGGTTCAAATGTAACAAAGAAATGTTACGAATATTAGTAAAAGGGTTGACTAGAATGGTTAGAGGGCCAAATCAGAGTAATACCGAAGTATAGTGGATTTCTTAGGGGTGATAAGCGATGCTAAATTTTAACTCGACAGTCAAGTCAAGGAATTGAGTCAAGGAGGAAGATAAGACTGAGGAATGAAATAATTAAAGTTAAGTTGTGGAATGGAAAGAGAAGTAAATAGGAAAGTAAGTATGAGAATTGGTCAGAACAGAACCTAGAGGGTGCTGTTTCTCTACTCCAAGATGATGTGTATCAATGGTAGGACATAGTATCCAGTGAGGTGTAGTTAGAGCAGTGACGATTGAGATTTCACAGAAGGCTATTTCTGAGATGGTCAAAAGGCCCGAAGTCAGGGTGACACAACTGGTGTATGCCATGAAGGCTAGAGAGGAGCTAAACCTAGATATTGATGAAACAACACAAAGAATTAGAGAAGCAAGAAAGTAAAAGGTACATCAGGTAAATTTTGAGGACAAAATTTTTATTTAGAGGGGAAGAATTGTAACGCCTTCACTTTACATAGTCTGTATATTCGACTACTCCGGTGACCTAATGTCAGTCCGGACAAATCAGGATGTCTGGAACTACACTTCAGTGATAATAAACAAGCATAAAATGATGAAATAAATAAAAAGAAAATACGAGAAAAATAAAATAGAGAAAGTGAAACTAAGTTAAACGAGCCGACACCGAAGCGATGGGTGACCACACTGGGAAGTTACGACGTAGACAATAGCTGACCCGGGGATCGCGGGAAACCCTCGGAATTAAGTTTCGAGACATAATTAAAGACTTATTGAAGTATAATTGACATTAGAAATGTCAAAGAAAATTAAAGAATTAGTACAAAGAAAAATGAAAAATTCAAAAAATCAATAAAAATCGATGTTATCAAAAAATCGGAAATACAACACGAAGAGAGGCATTTTGGTCATTTGACACTTAGAGTTGACTTTTGACCTCAATGTCCATTAATAATAAGTGGTATTACATTTTAAAAATGCCATGAAAATAAGAAATTGAGTATATAATATAAATAGTAAAAGACTGGTAGCAAAATTGCAATTAAAGGGACTTGGATTAATTTTATCATTTAATTATCAATTAGTGCTCTACTAACCATGAATTATGGGATCTATATAAAGTGAAGTGGATAGAATTTCAGTCCATCTTCAACCTCCCATACACCTAGCCGAATACATCCACCATTAAACCTCCATGGCCGAAGCTTGATCAACCTTCTTGCACTCCATTTCTAGCCACCTTTCACACTAATTTCCTTCATTAATCTTTGCCTACTGAACTTGGGGAAGCTATTGGGAGCAAGAAAGGAGAGTTTTGGTGAAGATTTAGGAAAGCCCAAAAGAGGTAAATGTCCATTTCTTCTTCCTTTCTTTAGTAAACTTGATTATTAGGTTGAGGTGAGTTGAATGGTGAAGAGAATTGAAGAATTTGTTGAGTTATTGATGTAACACCCTCACTGTAGCATTTCCGTATATTCTACTGTTCTGATGACCAGTGTCGATTTGGACAGTTAGAACGTCTGGAAATATATTTAAAATAAAGTGAGGAACTATAATTAACTCAAATATTAATAAGAAAAATTTAGAAAAAATTTTAAAAATAAAATACAACCAAGTTAAATGAGCCCCCTAGCGATGGGTAACCCAGTGGAAAGCTGCGGTTCTCACAACTAGAAGCCCTAAACCTGGGAGATAATTCATAAAATAATTTTTGGGACTCCAGAGAAGAGTCATTGAGGTTTCTATGGCATTAGAATGAAAAGAAAATGCTTAAAAAATTTTTTCAATCGGTACAGACAATTTTAGTTTGTTAAGCCAAACGGAGGGCATTTTGGTCATTTCGTCTTCAAAGATGATTTTTAGCTGACTTGTCCAGTTAAGTAAATAATTATTATGACATAAAATGTGAATAAATATTGCTAAAAATTAAATTGAAAATGAGTAGAGAGGAAAAGAAAAGAAAATGAAATAAAATACCAATTATGACATCATTATGATGTCATTTAAAAAATTTCCACCAATCACATTTAATCACCACTTTATTAAGTAATAAAAGAGGAAAATTGAGACAAAAAAAAAAAAAAACACAATCTGATTCTTCCCCACCAAAACCAACCGAAACCCTCTCCCTACCCATTCCTCCATGGAAGCATGAGCAAATTCCAAATCCCACCTCATTTCACCCTAAAACCATTAATTTGCTTCACTAAAAATTGATCTTGCATCTTGAAAAACCTCTAGCCAACAAAAAGAAGAAGGAAAAAGGAAGTTTTGGAGACTTGGAAGAGTTAGCAATTGAAGTTAGTGCCCAATCTCCTACCTCTTTTACTTAAGCCATGTTTAATGCCTTGAAATAAGTGGAAAGTGTAAGAAAAAAAAATTAAATTTGTGTGTGTGCATCCCTATAATTTCGGCAGTTTAGGGATGGTTAGGGTTGATGAATTTACTTGAAGCAAAGTGGTTTATGAGCTGCCCTTGGTATGAGATGAGTGATTGAACATGTAAGAGTTAGTGAAATGCAAGTGTAATGCATAAATGGAACTTGAAAATTTGGACACTTAAACAACATTAGGGTTTGCTCATGTAATGGTATATTAACATTGTAATGGTCAATTAGTGACCATTTGAATGTGTGTGAGGAGGAATTGAAGTGAGTAAGGATAATGGAGTTGAGCTTAGGCATGCTGCCCTTGGTGACCTGCAGGCCTAGGTGTGAGTCCAGCAGGTTTGGGCAGCTATAAATGGAGTTGTATAGGTTCAATTGGTGAAAGAATAATTGGACATGAAACTAGACACATAATGGCACAACTTTGGTGAAGAAACCCTGCCCAGAAAATCAAACCAAGTTGACCTAAAAATTACCCTAATTCGGGTGACTTACATTTTACCTAGGCAAAATGACTAAATGAATAGTGTTCATTCATTTAGTCATAACTCAGTGTAGAAAGGTTCAATTGATCTGAATTTTTGCCAACAGAAAGCTGAGACATAGCCCTACAACTTTCATGAAGAAAACAAATCCAAATTTTGATCATAACATATCCAAAAACTAACCTGCAATCAGTATACAAAAAGGGTAGAATTGATTCTGCCTAGAAAAATCTAGAAAATTACAATCCGGCCAGTTATGGTGTTTAGGCCATAACTTGAGCTACAAAACTCCAAATGGAGTGATTCAAAAAAAGAAATGTAACTAGACACAATAAAGAACAACTTTCATGAAGATAATTTTATCAAATTCCTATTGTACAAATGACCAATAGAATAATAAACTTAGTGCTTGAAATCTGAAAATTGTAAATAACCAACACTAAGCTTTGAAATGGTATTGGCAACCAATACTAATAACTTTAGAATGCAAAATGTGGTATGTTGGGGATATTAGAACCAATGTACCTATTGTCTATGAAAAAGTCAATATTTTAGTTGACTAATGAAATGAATAGTAATGATTAAACTTCAATTTCAAGAATTGTAAAATTTAAAAGTGTAACATACCTTAGTACACCTAGTAATATTGGTTTGGATAAGTTGGTATGCCAATAGGGTTCAGTTAGCAGTACTGCACATGGCATTATGCCATTATGTGATTTTATGGCTTTTAGCCATTCTGATATTATGATGATACTTAGCCTTGTGCCTAATGTTTATTATAGCTTATCAGCTGTTCTGTTGCACACCAGGAGATACATATGTGACCGATGGTGTGACTGCCCGAGGTACTTGATACCCAGTGCCAGTTTACCCGTTTATCTAGTCCAGTCATCCAGTATAGGTTACTTGGGCAACCAAAAATGAAAGTTAACAAATTTAATGAAATAATGAATATAACAAGTACCAAATAAGTAAGACTATAAATATGTAACACCCCAAAGTTCGGTAGTGCGTTTTGCTGTTCCGGTGACCAGTGCCGTCCGGACAGCTAGGATGCCTAGAACCGTATCTTGATATGAGAGAGGAGACATAAATAATAAAATACAAGAAAATAAAATACAAGAAAAACAAAGGAAAAATCATAGCAAAGAAATGTAGCCGAGTAAGTGAGCCGGGAACCCTAGCGATGGGTGACCGCACCGAGAAGTCACGGCGTGGACCGTTGACTAGCCCTGGACTGCGGGGAACCCTGGAAAACATTTTTTAGGACTTAAATAGACCCTTGTTGAAGAATAAATATCATTAGAAATATCAAAGAAAAATTAAATAAATAGTACAAAGAAAAGTGAGAAATCGAAAAACAGACAAAACCCGGTAATACCGAAAAATCGAACGTGAATCTTAACAGGCATTATGGTCATTTGACACCCTGAATTGTCTTTTGACCTAAATTTCCATTAAAAATAAATAATATTACACTTAGAAAATGAAATGAAAAATTAATTTGGTGGTACCTAAAGAAAATAGCTAAAATCATGGGTTAAATGTGGAATAAGTGGGAAGTTAGCTTAAAATATGATTTAATTTTGCTAGTGGACCACTAAGAACATTAAAATAATTAATTATACTTATAAGTGGGCAGATTATTCCCACTCAAACCTCATCTTCCTCACTTAGCTCATCCATGCCGAATTGAAGAACACAAAAACCTCCATGGCCGTTTGGTTTTGAGCTTGATTTCCTCTCTCCATTTCAACTCCAATCTCTTAAATAGCTTTATGAAAAATGGTCTACACATCACAAGGAAGATATTGATACCAATTTTGAGAAGTTTGGTGAAGGTTTAGCAAGTTACAATTAAAGGTAAGTTTACATTTTTTGAGAATTCCTTTTTTAAGTTTTGTGTGCATGTTATGGGTGTTGGTTTGGTGAAGGAAAATTTTGAGTTTGAAGAGTTATTGTTGTTTTCATTTTGGACAGCCATGAGTCACGTTTTTGATGAGATATTTGTGCATATAATTGATGAGAAATAATGTTGATCATGGTGATTTAGTAACCTAGTGAATTATTTCATGTTTATATGGTGATTTATGCACTTGGATGGGAATTGGTAAATTGGACGGCACTTTGATGTTGAAGAAGGTTTGTGGCAGCTTGGGAACACTTGAGTAATTGTATGTATTGAAGGAAGTGTGGGCAGAATATTGACCTAGAAGGATTGATGATATGTATGTAGATTGATATTGTAAAGTGTATGTAAGATGTGTAATGGTTAGGTGTGTATGTAATGGTACTTAGAAATTGTAAATGTGAATTATACTTGGTGTGTTGAGGGTAATGGTAATCTGCCCAAAATAATGTTAATGTAAAGTAGAAAATGCTTTTGGTAATGTACCAAAACAGATTGGTAGGGTATGGAAGTAAACTTTGCAAGGTAAATATGTGTTTGAAGTGGGGTGTGAAAGGCATATTGAGGGCAGTGTACATTTTAGCCTATAACCTTAAATGTGTAACCTCAATTGGTATGAGACCAATTTGAGGTGAAACTAGGCACAAAATGTGCCAACTTTCATTGAGAAAACATACCAAAATTCTGCTTGCAAGGTGACCTAAGAAAATGACCAATTCGGATTAGGTGTAATTAGGACCTGAAAAATGACCAATTGGGCAGCAGTGAGTATTTAGGCCATAACTCACTCAAAACATGTCCAATTGACCTGAAATTTTAACCATGAGTAGTTAAGACCCATACCTACAAGTCTTATGAAGACACCAAAGCCCAGAAATGACCATAAGCAAGTCAAAACGCTTGCACAAGTTCGGGTCCAAAAACTGGCCGAACCAGAGTTGACCAAATTGACCTAAAATTGACCTAAATTGGTACCATTTGACCAGCAATAGTATAATGACCATAACTTGGTCTACTTAACTCGGATTGACCTGAAATTTTGCCCCACGTGCAATGAGACCTAGATCTACAAGTTTGTAGTTTTGACCAAAACCCGAAAACCGAGGGAACTAGGCCGTCCGGCTAGGTCAAACCAGTATCCCGAAATCCAGCAAGTTGCATTAAAATGCACTAAACAAGGAAACGAGTTTGGCAAAACATACCAGACCTAAAACCCTATCGAGTGTGACATATTAATGACACTAAAACCTAATTTACCTAAAACGCATCGAGGGTCGGTATATTAGGTGATTAAGTGAATAATTGAGTTCAGTGCATTATTTACCAAACACCATCGATAGAGACAATTTAATTTAGTACTGAAACACTTCAAATTGTGTTTCTCGATTAACAAGGACTCAAAGAAAAGGGAAAGAAATCTGAGTCAAGACCGAGAGACAAATATCAGAGGTTTGTGCACAACAACTGTTTCTTTTGAATTATTTTCAATTGAAATAAATATTGACTATTTGTATATTATTGTTTTAAATTGTGGAAATGTGTTTGATGGACACTTATTGATTGAAAAATATTGTGAATGGTTTGAAACTGTGAAAAATTGTTTGAATGACATTGATGGATACTTATTGATTTAAAAGCATTGGAAATGGTTTGAAACCACAGCTATCATGTATATTGATTGTATTCCTCATTAGCTTGTCTAGTGGGACGAATTGAATTCCCTCTCTGGCTGAAGTGTTGAGGTGTGTGCCTGTTGAGGATGAATTGAATGAGTACTCATATTTTTGCTAGCTAGCCATGTTATTCCTCATTAGTCATTGACTTTTGGGACGAATTGAATACCTTATTAGCCATCGGCTTTTGGGACGAATTGAACTATGGATCATGATTAAGCTGTGTGTGATTTATTGATGTGTATTGTGAGATTGTGAAATGGATTTAAACTCTCATTGACATATACTGTCTTTTGAATTCAAACATGATCTGACTTATGGAAATCTATTATGATATTGAGAAATGAGTTTAAATTCTTATTGACATTTACTGTCTTGAATTTAACTATGATTTTAAGTATCCACTATTTACATGACTTATGAATTGTGATTTAAATTGTATTTGGTAAATGTTGTGCACCACTGAGACATTGTCTCAGCGATAGCTTTTTATTGCTGTCGCAGGTAGAGAGACAGACAGGGCAGCAGACTAGGCTGCATATACCTCCAGTGAGAGATTTTCGGGTATAACGAGTATACCACTTTTTGGCATTTTGTACCGTAATGTATGACACTGTATGTACATTTTGCTTTTAGTTTTGAGCAGTTGTAAATTTAAGTTGTACATTGAAGTTGTAAACTAATTATGAGTTATTTGGCTTATAAAAATTGTGTTATATTTTTGTATCTTAGTCTTTGAAAATCACTGTGGATTTGACTTGAGAAATATGTTGTGTTGATAAAAATGTTGGAGTTGAGACTTGGAAAAATATTGAAGTGTTTTTTACAGGTTTTCTGAAGAACTGTTTTGTCCAAAATATAGATGGCACTCTGTCAAAATTTTTACAAAAATTCCAAATAAACCAAATGAGTTAGTGGTTTCACTTCAGTTCACCAAAGTTTTTAATACCTGTAAATAGTGCTCACCACTATAAAAGAAGTAAGAAAAGTTTTTAAAATCCCTTGTAGTGTATTTAATGGGTTATCAGTAGACGGAGTTGGTAATTCATTAGGTATACTACGGGATCATGTTATGCCTTACAGAGGGGTAGGGTGTGACATGTTTTAGTGGTATCAGAGCAAAGTTTTTAAAATTCTGTTCTCACCTGTTATTTGAATATTCTTTCTTCATAGTACAACTGCTCAATATCATTGTTTGATACATACAATACATTACAGTATAAATATACACTAACGAGAGTGAATATTCTTGTGTTATTTGTTCAGGAAAGCTAAGATCCTCGCATTGAATATGGAAGAGGGTGATCGTTCAGTCGATCAGTCTATTGAGGCTGAGGTGCAAGGGGATGCCCCAGCTGTACAAAATGTCGATGGTTGAAGACTACCGCAGCACCTGCATCTGCGATTTCTGCTCGATTCGCTCGTGAGATGGTCGCAATGTTCCAACAAATGGCTGGTAATGCGCCTACTCAAGTCCCAATACAGACACCAGTGGTACAACCACAGTCTCCTACGAGGCAGTATGATAAATTGATGAAGTATGGGGCTCTGAGTTCAAGGGGACATAGATCCTCTAGAAGTGAGCGATGGTTAGAGGATGGATAGGGTGTTCAAGAAACTTCATTGTACAGAGGAGCTCGGACTTGAATACTCGGTATCCTTACTACAGGGGATGCTTATGGTGGTGGAAAACCATTCCCCGATGCAGTAGAACTGCAGATCTTGACTGGAATGACTTCCTCAGGGAATTCAGACAGAAATACATCCCTGATGCTTATGTAGACCGAACCGCAAGAATTCTTAAGTTTGAAACAGAGGGGCGATCGGTGGTGAGTATGAAAGAGAATTTTCCCGCCTTAGCCATTATGCGGTGAGTCTACTCTCTACCAGCAGGAGAGATGCAAGAGGTTTGAAACTAGCTTGAAGCCCAAGATGTCAGTACAAGTGCTCGGCTTCAAACACACTAACTTCTCGAACTTGTTTCTCAAGCCCTAGAGTTGGAAAGAGTTGAGTTTGAGACCGCTCCGGAGAAAAAGAGATCGGAGAAGACAGAGAAAGAGGGAAAATCAAGAGAAACGAGTTCCAGGTGGTCATCTTGGAAAGAGGAAGAACTATGGGGGACATGGCAGAGGTGGCAAGAAGTCTGGAAGGGGAAGATATTCAGGACAGAGACCTCCCCTATCTGGTCAGCAGAGTACCAGAGGTTCCTATCCTCCCCGCCAATGTGAAACATGTGGAAGAAATCATGGTGGGATCTGCTATAAGGCTATTGGAGCCTGTTATAACTGTGGAGGTACAAGACACTTTGCCAAGGACTGCACCGATGAGTCGCAGAGTTGGACCACCTCCTACTACTGCAGAAAGGGTCGATTCGAGCCCTGTCACCGAAGCTCACAACCACCTAGCAGAGGTAGAGGCAGGGTAGAGGTAACCCAAAGAGCCAAGGCACAGTAAAACACTCAGAGCAAGATAGTGCTCCAGTCAGAGTCTATGCCATGAGACAGAGAGAAGAGGCAGAGACATCTGATGTTGTGGCTGGTACCTTCTCAACTTTTAACCAAGATGTGTTTGTGCTATTTGATCCGGGTTCTACCCATTCTTATGTGAGTGCTAGCATCATTGATTGCATTGCTGTTCCATGTACAAAAATGGACTTTGAGGTGCTAGTAACAAGTCCGTTAGGACAGGAGGTCAGGGTTAATAGAATGTATAGAGATTGTCCTTTGGTGATCCAAGGACACACTTTCTTATCTGATCTCATTGAAATGCCCTTCAGAGATTATGATATCATCTTGGGCATGGATTGGTTAGCTAGGCATCATGCCATGATTGACTAGGTGAAGACGATCACTTTTGGTCTCCTCGATGCAGTGATGTGGTGATACAAGGGGAGAGGCATTGTTGCCATCAAATATCATTTAATTTGCACTAGCCGGAAAAATGATCGTGAAGGGTGTGAAGCATACTTGGCACATGTGGTAGACACCCAAGTGGGGAGTCCAAGATTGAAGGACATCCCTACGGTACATGACTTTCGGATGTATTTCTGATGAATTACTGGATTACCTCGGAAGAGAAGTGCGATTTGAAATTAATGTTCACTGGTGTGGATCCAATCTCCATAACGCCATACAGAATGGCACCAGCAGAGCTGAAGGAGTTAAAGATACAGTTGCAAGAATTACTTGAAAAGGGCTTCATCCGCCCTAGTGTGTCACCTTGGGGAGCACCAGTGTTGTTTGTTAAGAAGAAGGATGGTACTCTCCGCTTATGCATTGACTACCGGCAGTTGAATAAGGTGACAATAAAAAACAAATATCCATTGCCTCGCATTGATGATCTGTTCGATCAATTGAAGGGTGCAGCTGTATTCTCCAAAATTGATCTACGATCTGGTTATTATCAGTTGAAGGTGCAAGAGCAGAGTATTCCAAAAACTGCTTTCAGAACTCGATATGGCCACTATGAGTTTCTAGTAATGCCATTCGGGTTGACAAATGCTCCAGCTACTTTTATGGATCTGATGAACACTATCTTCAGACCATATCTTGATCAATTTGTGGTGGTGTTTATTGATGACATTTTGATATACTCGAGGAGTGCAGAGGAGCATGACAGACATCTGCGGATTGTACTGCAGATTTTAAGGGAGAAAGAACTATACGCCAAATTGTCGAAGTGTGAATTTTGGCTGAAAGAAATCTCCTTTTTGGGACATGTTGTGTCAGCTGAAGGGATCAAGGTAGATTCCAGCAAGGTAGAAGCTATCCTTAATTGGAAACCGCCCAGGAACATCACAGAAATTCACAGTTTTTTGGGTTTAGCTGGATATTACCGTCGGTTTGTGAAGGGGTTTTCTATGTTATCTTCTCCACTGACTAAGCTACTTCGGAAGGATGTAAAATTTCAGTGGACAGACAAATGTTAGCAGAGTTTTAATGAGTTGAAGAGGTGCTTAACTGAAGCTCCAGTTCTCACTTTACCTACTCCGGGTAAAGAATACACAGTTTATAGTGATGCTTCTCACAATGGGCTAGGCTGTGTACTGATGCAAGATCGGAATGTCATTGCTTATGCATCACGCCAGCTGAAACTGCATGAGAGGAACTACCCAACACATGATCTGGAGTTAGCAGCTATTGTTTTTGCTCTGAAGATCTGGAGACACTATTTGTATGGAGAGAAATGCTACATTTACACAGATCACAAGAGCTTGAAGTATTTAGGCACCCAGAAGGAATTGAATTTGAGGCAAAGGAGATGGTTAGAACTCATCAAAGATTATGATTGCTTAATAGACTATCAGCCAGGAAAAGCAAATGTGGTGGCTGACGCCTTAAGTCGCAAGACTATGGCAAGTCTCAGAGTTTCTCCTTTGTCCATGGTATATGAATTGAAAGCACAGCATGCCAGTTTAGAAATTGATGATGAGGGACAGACAGTAGTTGCATGGCATGTACAGCCAGTGTTGATTGATCAGATCAGAATGGCTACTCAGAGTGATGAAAAGTATCAGAAGCTACTGAAAGAAGTCCAGCAGGGCAAGAAACCTGAATTCTCTATGAGAGAGGATGGTTTATTGCTACATCAGGGCAGAATGTGCGTTCCTAGTGATGTGGAATTGAAACAAATCATTATGAAGGAAGCACATGAGTCTCCATTTGCTATGCACCCTGGTGGAACTAAAATGTACAGAGGGCTGAAAGAACATTACTGGTGGATGGGCATGAAAAGAGATATAGCTGAATTTGTTTCCAAATGCCTAACTTGTCAGCAAGTAAAGGCAGAACATCAAGTTCCAGCTGGTTTGTTACATCCTTTGTCAGTACCAGAGTGGAAATGGGAACGGATAACTATGGATTTTGTTACAGGACTTCCAAGGACATAGAGTAGTCATGATGCAGTATGGGTTATAGTTGACAGATTGACCAAGTCTGCTCACTTTTTGCCAGTTCGGATGGACTATAGCACGGAAAGATTGGCGGATTGTACATATATGAGATTGTAAAATTGCATGGAGTGCCATTATCAATTGTGTCGGAGAGATCCTAGGTTCACTTCTAGATTAAGGGTAGTCTTGAGAGAGCCCTAGGAACTAGATTGAACTTGACCTGACATTCCACCCATGCATGTGATGGCGATGCGAGAGGATTATTCGGATATTGGAGGATATGCTACGGGCTTGTGTGATTGAATTTGAAGGTAGTTGGGATACACACTTGCCTTTGATTGAGTTTGCTTATAACAACGGCTACCAATCAAGCATAGGGATGCCTCCATATGAAGCTTTGTATGGCGGGAAGTGCGAACTCCCTTATGTTGGGATGAAGTAGGTGAAAGGAAGATGATTGGGCGAGAAATTGTCCAAACAGACAGAGGAAAAGATCAGTTGATCGAGAGATAGGCTCAAAGTGCATCGGACCGCTAAGTCCTATGTTGATCTGAAGAGAAGAGATATTGAATATGCAATGGGTGATAAGGTATTCCTCAAAGTTTCTCCTTGGAAGAGGATTATGAGATTTGGCAGAAAGGGGAAACTGAGTCCTCGTTTCATCGCACCATATGAGGTTTTGGAAAGAGTGGGTCCTTTGGCATATCGGTTGGCATTACCTCCAGAGTTAGCAAGGATACACAGTGTCTTCCATGTGTCCATGTTAAGGAGGTACAGATCTGACCCATCTCATGTACTGTCAGTTGAAGAGATTAAAGTAAATCCAGACCTCTCATATGAAGAAGAACCCATAAAAATTCTGGCTTATGAGGTGAAACAGCTGAGGAACAAACAGATACACCTGGTTAAAGTGCTGTGGAACCATTATTCAGGCTAGGAAGCCACTTGGGAACGTGAAGAGGATATGAGGAGACAGCACCCACAGCTGTTCAGAGACTAATGCCAGGTAAAATTTCGAGACGAAATTTATTTTAAGGGGGAGAGAATTGTAACACCCCAAAGTTCGGTAGTGCGTTCTGCTGTTCCGGTGACCAGTGCCGTCCGGACAGCTAGGATGCCTAGAACCGTATCTTGATATGAGAGAGGAGACATAAATAATGAAATACAAGAAAAGAAAATACAAGAAAAACAAAGGAAAAATCATAGCAAAGAAATGTAACCGAGTAAGTGAGCTGGGAACCCTAGCGATGGGTGACCGCACCGGGAAGTCACGGCGTGGACCGTTGACTAATACAGCTCCGAGGAACCACGGAAAAATTTTTTAGGACTTAAATAGACCCTTGTTGAAGAATAAATATCATTTGAAATATCAAAGAAATTTTAAATAAATAGTACAAAGAAAAGTGAGAAATCGAAAAACAGACAAAACCCAGAATACCTGAAAAATCGAACGAATAACGAGCAGGCATTATGGTCATTTGACACCCCGAATTGTCTTTTGACCTAATATCCATTAAAAATAAATAATATTACACTTAGAAAATGAAATGAAAAATTAATTTGGTGGTACCTAAAGAAAATAGCTAAAATCATGGGTTAAATGTGGAATAAGTGGGAAGTTAGCTTAAAATATGATTTAATTTTGCTAGTGGACCACTAAGAACATTAAAATAATTAATTATACTTATAAGTGGGCAGATTATTCCCACTCAAACCTCATCTTCCTCACTTAGCTCATCCATGCCGAATTGAAGAACACAAAAACCTCCATGGCCGTTTGGTTTTGAGCTTGATTTCCTCTCTCCATTTCAACTCCAATCTCTTAAGTAGCTTTATGAAAAATGGTCTACACATCACAAGGAAGATATTGATACCAATTTTGAGAAGTTTGGTGAAGGTTTAGCAAGTTATAATTAAAGGTAAGTTTACATTTTTTGAGAATTCCTTTGTTAAGTTTTGTGTGCATGTTATGGGTGTTGGTTTGGTGAAGGAAAATTTTGAGTTTGAAGAGTTATTGTTGTTTTCATTTTGGACAGCCATGAGTCACGTTTTTGATGAGATATTTGTGCATATAATTGATGAGAAATAATGTTGATCATGGTGATTTAGTAACCTAGTGAATTATTTCATGTTTATATGGTGATTTATGCACTTGGATGGGAATTGGTAAATTGGACGGCACTTTGATGTTGAAGAAGGTTTGCGGCAGCTTGGGAACACTTGAGTAATTGTATGTATTGAAGGAAGTGTGGGCAGAATATTGACCTAGAAGGATTGATGATATGTATGTAGATTGATATTGTAAAGTGTATGTAAGATGTGTAATGGTTAGGTGTGTATGTAATGGTACTTAGAAATTGTAAATGTGAATTATACTTGGTGTGTTGAGGGTAATGGTAATCTGCCCAAAATAATGTTAATGTAAAGTAGAAAATGCTTTTGGTAATGTACCAAAACAGATTGGTAGGGTATGGAAGTAAACTTTGCAAGGTAAATATGTGTTTGAAGTGGGGTGTGAAAGGCATATTGAGGGCAGTGTACATTTTAGCCTATAACCTTAAATGTGTAACCTCAATTGGTATGAGACCAATTTGAGGTGAAACTAGGCACAAAATGTGCCAACTTTCATTGAGAAAACATACCAAAATTCTGCTTGCAAGGTGACCTAAGAAAATGACCAATTCGGATTAGGTGTAATTAGGACCTGAAAAATGACCAATTGGGCAGCAGTGAGTATTTAGGCCATAACTCACTCAAAACAGGTCCAATTGACCTGAAATTTTAACCATGAGTAGTTAAGACCCATACCTACAAGTCTTATGAAGACACCAAAGCCCAGAAATGACCATAAGCAAGTCAAAACGCTTTCACAAGTTCGGGTCCAAAAACTGGCCGAACCAGAGTTGACCAAATTGACCTAAAATTGACCTAAATTGGTACCATTTGACCAGCAATAGTATAATGACCATAACTTGGTCTACTTAACTCGGATTGACCTGAAATTTTGCCCCACGTGCAATGAGACCTAGATCTACAAGTTTGTAGTTTTGACCGAAACCCGAAAACCGAGGGAACTAGGCCGTCCGGCTAGGTCAAACCAGTATCCCGAAATCCAGCAAGTTGCATTAAAATGCACTAAACAAGGAAACGAGTTTGGCAAAACATACCAGACCTAAAACCCTATCGAGTGTGACATATTAATGACACTAAAACCTAATTTACCTAAAACGCATCGAGGGTCGGTATATTAGGTGATTAAGTGAATAATTGAGTTCAGTGCATTATTTACCAAACACCATCGATAGAGACAATTTAATTTAGTACTGAAACACTTCAAATTGTGTTTCTCAGTTAACAAGGACTCAGCAAAAGGGAAAGAAATACTGAGTCAAGACCAGGAGACAAATATCAGAGGTTTGTGCACAACAACTGTTTCTTTTGAATTATTTTCAATTGAAATAAATATTGACTATTTGTATATTATTGTTTTAAATTGTGGAAATGTGTTTGATGGACACTTATTGATTGAAAAATATTGTGAATGGTTTGAAACTGTGAAAAATTGTTTGAATGACATTGATGGATACTTATTGATTTAAAAGCATTGGAAATGGTTTGAAACCACAGCTATCATGTATATTGATTGTATTCCTCATTAGCTTGTCTAGTGGGACGAATTGAATTCCCTCTCTGGCTGAAGTGTTGAGGTGTGTGCCTGTTGAGGACGAATTGGATGAGTACTCATATTTTTGCTAGCTAGCCATGTTATTTCTCATTAGTCATTGACTTTTGGGACGAATTGAATACCTCATTAGCCATCGGCTTTTGGGACGAATTGAACTATGGATCATGATTAAGCTGTGTGTGATTTATTGATGTGTATTGTGAGATTGTGAAATGGATTTAAACTCTCATTGACATATACTGTCTTTTGAATTCAAACATGATCTAACTTATGGAAATCTATTGTGATATTGAGAAATGAGTTTAAATTCTTATTGACATTTACTGTCTTGAATTTAACTATGATTTTAAGTATCCACTATTTACATGACTTATGAATTGTGATTTAAATTGTGTTTAGTAAATGTTGTGCACCACTGAGACATTGTCTCAGCGATAGCTTTATTATTATCGCAGTAGAGAGGCAGACAGGCGTGAACTAGGCTGCATATACCTCCAGCGAGAGATTTTCGGGTATAACGAGTATACCACTTTTTGGCATTTTGTACCGTAATGTATGACACTGTATGTACATTTTGCTTTTGGTTTTGAGCAGTTATAAATTTAAGTTGTACATTGAAGTTGTAAACTAATTATGAGTTATTTGGCTTGTAAAAATTGTGTTATATTTTTGTATCTTAGTCTTTGAAAATCACTGTGGATTTGACTTGAGAAATATGTTGTGTTGATAAAAATGCTGGAGTTGAGACTTGGAAAAATATTGAAGTGCTTTTTACAGGTTTTCTGAAGAACTATTTTGTCCAAAATACAGATGGCACTCTGCCAAAATTTTTACAAAAATTCCAAATAAACCAAATGAGTTAGTGGTTTCACTTCAGTTCACCAAAGTTTTTAATACCTGTAAATAGTGCTCACCACTATAAAAGAAGTAAGAAAAGTTTTTAAAATCTCTTGTAGTGTATTTAATGGGTTATCAGTAGACGGAGTTGGTAATTCATTAGGTATACTACGGAATCATGTTATGCCTTACAGAGGGGTAGGGTGTGACAAAATAATTATTAAAAATTTGTCTGCATGAGGCATCAATACATTCACTACATATTTATTTCCTTTTAGTTCTTTTTATGTTATTATTGGCACCACTAAGCATTATTGCTTAGCGTGTCGCTTTTTGCCACGCGTATGTTCTGAAGAGATAGACAGAGAGCCCAGCAGACCACAGACTGGGTGAGGTCACAAATCTACCTAGAGTCGGAGTCACCTCTCATCTACAGTGCATCAGTGGTAGGAACTTTAGGTCCCTTTTGAAATTATGTTTTTGCATTTTGTAATAAGTAGTAGTTTGTAATTTATAAATTATGAACTCATGTAAATAGTAATTTTATGTAATCATATGTTGGTGTACATATTTTGTAAAATTTTGTTAAGTAATGTAATTTGAGAATATCCTCATAAAATTAAAGTTGATTTTGAACTTGAACGAAATTGTGGATTCATGTTGATAACTTAAGGTGATTGCTAATGTTGAGACCATGTTAATGGTTATTGGAGTTTGAGAATGATTGGAAATGATTATTAGAAGTGTTTTTCACAAGTTTCGAAGAACTGTTTTCTCCATTTTTAGCCGGTACTATGCCGGATTTTCTATAAAATTTTCGAAACCTCAAATGAATTTATAATTTCTATAAATGACTTAAATGAGTTAAATTTCACCAATTGCACTTTATAACAATGAAGAAACAAATTAAGGAAGAATAAAGATAATTGAGATAAAATATAGTGTTCTGGTACACTGTGTGACATATCGTATTCAGCTATACTGTAGACGGGTAAGGGGTGTCACATTTAGTTGTATCAGAGCACGGTTTAGGCATTTCTGGGCCTAGATCGAGTCCATACCATGCATTGCATTTGTAAGAGTCGAGGTGACACTAATGCAGATCTGTTTGTCTTTGTTATTCTGAATAGGATATGAACCCCACATCTCAGAGGCCAGTTGAGGAGGAAGTGGAGAGTCATGCTCCACCTGCAGCAGCTGAGACTGGGGGTAGGAGAGAACCTGCTCCAGCAGAGTCTACTTAGCCTCCACAGGCCATGTTCCAGCAAATGGCCTAGTTTTTTAGACAAATGGCTGGGGTAATGCCACCACCACCACCTCCACAGCAGAAATCACATCTGGAAAGATTAAGAAAATTTGGAGTAGTGGATTTCTTTGGGAAGAGAGAAGATGATTCTGTTGCAGCCGAAAATTGGTTGAACAGAATAGGAAGGGTTTTAAAACAACTCCACTGCACTTCAGAGGAAAACTTAGAAGCTGTTGTATCTTTGCTGCAAGATGATGCCTACCAATGGTGGGATACAGTGTCTAGTGAAGTGCAGCCAAAACTAATAACCTGGGACTTCTTCCTCTCAGAGTTCAAAAAGAAGTATGTGGGTTGTGTATACCTAGAAGAGAGAAGAAGAGAATTCATTAACCTGAGGCAGAGACAGCTGACAGTGGCAGAGTATAAAAAAGAATTTGTCAGACTAAGTCGCTATGGAAGGGAGATAGTCCCTAATGAGGTCGAGAGGTGTAAAAGATTTGAAGAGGGATTAAATGGCAACATGAAGATCATGATTACTGCCTTGGGAATCACAAACTTCACTAAGTTAGTGGAAGTTGCATTAAAAGTTGAGAAAGTTAGAATAAGTGAGCAGACTAGAAGAGAGAGACAGTAGAAGAGGGCCCGAGTCAGTCTAGCTCATCTCTTGCACCAGGAAAGAAGTTCAAAGGTCCACCTGCATAGAGTTCAGGACAACCTCAAGGTCAGGGTCAGTCCCAGGGGCCAAGGCCACAGTTCACCCCTAAGAGAGGTCACTCCACACCATCAGTGGGCAGCTCTCCAGGGACGGGGTTTAGGGGACCAGGCCCAGCATCTTCTGCATATCTGTATTGCCTGAAGTGGCATAAGGGGGAGTGTTGGAGAGTGACGGGTGCCTGCCTAAGGTGTGGGTCAACAGAGCATTAGTTAAGGAACTGTCCACACAGAACTGCTACAGCTACTCCAAAACAAGCAGATAGACCTGCTCCTGCACCTCAAAAGGGTAGAAAATCTGGTAAATCTGAGGCAGTGGGACCATCACAGAGGCCTGCATCTGAGCCAGCAGAGAGGCCAGAGGCTAGGGCACCTGCCAGAGCCTATGCCATAAGAGCTCAGGAGGAGCAAGATGCGCTGGACATCATCAGGGGCACGTTCTCCCTCTACAATACATCTGTGCATGCATTGGTAGATCCAGGATCCACTCATTCATACATCTGCATCAACTTACCCGTAGAAAGGGGGATACTAGTAGGGGAGAGTGACCAAGACATTCTAGTCAATAATCCATTAGGCCATAGTGTAGTGGTGAACAAAGTGTACAAGGGTTGCTCGTTAAGGATTCAAGGGTATGAATTCTTAGCAGACCTAATTGAATTGCCTTTCCATGAGTTTGATGTGATTTTGAGAATGGACTGTTTATCACATCATCAAGCAATAGTTGATTATAAATTGAAGAGGATTTCCTTGAAAACTCCTGAGGGTAATGAGATCACAGTTGCGGGGAAAGGACAGATTTCTTGTCCAATGTCATCTCAGCCACAGTTGTAAGAAAATTGATGAGAAAAGGCTTTAAAGCCTACCTAGCACATGTGGTGGATACTAGACAGGCTAAGCCAGATCTATGTGACATACCCACAGTAAGAGACTTCCCAGATGTGTTCCCTGAAGAATTACCTGGCTTGCCACTAGAAAGGGAAGTTGAATTTTCTATTGAGATATTGCTGGGTACAGCACCAATCTCTATTGGTCCTTATAGGATGCACTCATAGAATTGAAGGAACTAAAAATCTAGTTATAGGAGTTACTGGATAAGGGGTTCATACACCCCAGTGTGTCACCATGGGGAGCTCCTGTGCTGTTTGTGAAAAAGAATGATGGGACTTTGAGGTTATGCATTGATTACCGGTAGTTGAATAAAGTGACAGTGAAGAACAAGTATCTGTTGCCTAGAATTGGCGATCTATTTGATCAATTAAAGGGAGCAGGAGAATTTTCTAAAATTGATCTCAGATTAGGGTATCATCAGTTGAGGGTGAAGGATGAAAATGTGCCAAAGACTGCATTCAGGACCCAGTATATGTATTATGAGTTTCTGGTGATGCCCTTTGGCCTAACAAATGCACCAGCAGCATTCATGGACCTTATGAACCGTATCTTCCATCCATACCTAGATCAGTTCATAGTGGTCTTTATTGATGATATTTTAGTGTATTCCAAGACCAGGGAAAAATGTGATGAGCATTTGAGGATTGTTCTGCAAACCCTGAGAGAAAAAAAACTGTATGCTAAGTTGTCCAAGTGTGACTTCTAGTTTGATGAAATTGCATTCCTTGGACACATAGTGTTAGCTGATGGGATTAGAGTGGATCCCAAGAAAATAGAAGCAGTGATGGAATGGAAGCCTCCCAGAAATACAACTGAGGTCAAAAGTTTCTCAGGGCTAGCTGGGTATTACAGAAGATTTGTGAAGGGATTTTCTTTAATAGCTGCTCTAATGATCAAGTTGTTACACAAGAATGTCAGATTTGACTGGAATGACAAGTGTCAGGTCAGTTTTGAGAAGTTGAAGGCTATGTTGACAGAGGCACCAGTGTTAACACAGCCAATATCGGGAAAGGACTTTGTGGCCTGCAGTGATGCCTCTCATAATGGGTTAGGGTGTGTATTGATACAAGAAGGGAAGGTGGTCGCTTATGCTTCCAGGCAGTTAAGGCCACATGAACAAAACTACCCTACCCATGATCTAGAACTTGTAGCAATTATCTTTGCGCTGAAGATATGGAGGCACTACTTGTATGGTGAAAAGTGTTACGTTTACACAAACCATAAAAGTCTGAAATACTTGCCAACCCAGAAGGAGCTCGACCTTAGACAGAAGCGATGGATTGAGTTCCTGAAGGACTATGGCTATGTAATTGACTACCATCCTGGGAAGGCAAATGTAGTTGCTGATGCTTTGAGGCAAAAATGCATCACAGCTTTGAGATCATTGAATGCCCGTCTATTCTTGGCTCGAGATGGAGCTGTTTTGGCAGAGTTGCAAGTGAGGCCAAACCTGTTACAGCAGATTTAGATAGGCAGAAGGCAGATGAGAAGCTAAAGGCTATTTTGAATAAAATCTCAAAAGGGAAGACAACTAACTATAAGGTGAAAGCAGATGGGTATCTGTACTACAAAGGAAGAGTGTGTGTACCAAATAATGGGGAATTGAAAGCCAATATTCTGAAAGAGGTACATGCCAGTGTTTATGCTATGCACCTAGAAAGTACAAAAATGTATCATGATCTGAAGCTTCATTATTAGTGGCCTGGTATGAAGAAGGACATAGCTAATTATGTGACTAAATGCTTGACATGTCAGCAAGTCAAGGCAGAACATCAAGTTCCATCGGGTTTGCTACAGCCTATACGCATACCTGAATGGAAATGGGATCGGGTCACCATGGATTTTGTAAGTGGTCTACCTTTCACCCAGAAGAAGCATGATGCAGTATGGGTGATAGTAGATAGATTGACAAAGTCAGCACACTTTCTACCAGTTAGGACTAACTACTCACTGGAGAAGTTAGCAGAATTGTATATCAGTGAGATAGTTAGACTACATGGAATTCCACTTTCCATCATATTTGATCGAGACCCAAGGTTTACATTGAGATTTTGAAGAAGTTGCATGAATCCTTGGGTACACAACTCCACTTCAGTACAGCTTTCCATCCTCAGACGGATGGGCAATCAGAAAGAGTAATCCAGGTACACAATTGAAACCAATTAAATTAAGATAAATATTGAACTGAAATGATAATAATAACATGAAATATATGTCAGGTCCTTGAGGATATGCTGAGGAGTTGTGTCATTGAATTTGAGGGAAGTTGGGATAGATACCTCCCACTGGCAAAATTTGCATACAACAATAGCTATCAAGCTAGCATTCAAATGGCCCCGTATGAAGCACTGTATGGGAGGAAATGTAGAACTCCAATGTGCTGGACTAAATTGGGCAAAGACAAACTGGTAGGGCCAAACTTGGTGAAATAGACTGAGGAGAAGGTAAAGCTAATCAAAGCCAATCTGAAGGTTGCCTCAGACAGACAAAAATCCTATGCCGACCTGAAGAGAAAAGAAATAGAATATGCAATTGGCAAAAAGGTGTTCCTCATGGTGTCACCGTGGAAGAAGGTACTGAGGTTTGGAAGAAAAGGTAAGTTAAGCTCTAGGTTCATTGGCCCATATGAAGTCATTAAACGTGTGGGTCCAGTGGCCTACAGGCTAGCTTTACCACCAGAGCTGGACAAGATCCATAATGTAATCCACATATCTAGGCTAAGAAGATACCGCTCAGATCCTTCACATGTCATCTCCATGGAAAAAATTGAAGTACAACCAGATTTGACATATGAAGAAGAACCCATATGGTCCTGGCTCAAGAAGTGAAAGAGTTAAGGAATAAGTAGATTCCACTGGTTAAAGTGCTTTGAAGGCACCACAACACCGAAGAGGCAACTTGGGAAAGTGAAGAGATGATGACACAACAGTTCCCTCAACTGTTTGCATCAGGTAAATTTCGGGGATGAAATTTAAATTAGAAGGGAAGAGTTGTAACACCCTCATTGTAGCAACTCCGTACATTCTACTGTTTCGGTGCCCAGTGTTGGCCTAGATAGCTAGAACGTCAGGAAAAATATTTAAACTAAAGTGAGGAATCATAATTAACTCAAATGTTAATAAGAAAAATTTACGAAAAAATTTAGAAATAAAATACAACCAAGTTAAATGAGCCGGTGCCCTAGTGATGGGTAACTTAGTGGGAAGTTGCAGTATTCGCAACTAGGAGCCCTAGACCTGGGGAAAAATTCATAAAATAATTTTTGGGACTCCAGAGAAGAGTCATTGAGAGTTCTATGGCATTAGAATACCAAGAAAAGGCTTAGAAAAAATTTTCAATCGATACAGACAATTTTGGTCTGTTAAGCCAAACGGAGGGCATTTTAGTCATTTCGTCTTCAGAGATTATTTTTGGCCAACTTGTCCAGTTAAATAAATAATTATTATGACATAAAATTTGAATAAATATTGCTAAAAATTAAATTGAAAATGAGTAGAGAAGAAAATAAAAGAAAATGAGAAAAATGTCCATTATGACATCACATGAGGTCATTAAAAGTGCTCCCACAAATCACATTTGAATAAGCTATTAAAAACCAATTAAAAAGAGGTAAAATGAGGTAAAAATTAACAAAACACAATCTGCTCTTCCTCACCCCAAACTAGACGTTTCCCTTTCCCAAATCCATTCCTCCATGGAAGCTTAATGAAAGCTTCAAACCTCACCTCATCTCACCTTGAAACCACTACCTTGCTTCACAAAAAAGTGATCTTGCATCTTGAACAACCTCTAGCTAGCAAAAAGAAGAAGAAAGAAGGAAGTTTTGGAGACTTGGAAGAGTGAGCAAAAGAGGTTAGTGTCCAATCTCTTAGCACTTTTACTTGATTCATGCTTAATGCCATGAAATAAGTAGAAAATGTAAGAAAAACAAAATAAAAATTAATTGTATCCATCCCTTTAAATTTTAGCAGCCTAGGGGTGGTTAGGGTTTGATGAATTTGCTTTAAGTAAAGTGTTTATGAGCTGCCCATAGCATGAGATGAGTGCTTAAACATGATTCTGTAAGTGAAATGCAAGTATAGTGCATGAATGAACTTGAGAACTTAGACATTTGAATAACATTAGGGTTTGCTCATGTAATAGTATGTTAAACTTTTAATGGTCAATTAATAACCATTTAAATGTGTGTGAGGAGGAATTGAAGTGAGTAATGATGTTGGAGTGGAACTTAGGCATGCTGCCCTTGGTGACTTGCAGGACTAGGTGTGAGTCCAGCAGGTTTGGGCAGCTATAAATGGAGTTGTAGAGTTTTATTTGGTGCAAGGCCAATTGGACATGAAATAGACACATAATGGCACAACTTTGGTGAAGAAACCCTGCCCAGAAAACCAAACCAAGTTGACCTAAAAATTGTCCTAATCCGGGTGACTTGCATTCTACCTAGGCAAAATGACTAAATGAACAGTATTTATTCATTTGGTCAAAACTTAGTGTAGAAAGGTCCAATTGACCTGAAATTTTACCAGCAGAAATCTGAGACATATACCTACAACTTTCATGAAGAAACCAAACCCAAATTTTGATCATAACATATTCAAAAACTGACCTGCAGTCAGTGTACAAAACCAACAAAATTGGTTCTGCCCAGAAAATCTGGAAAATTTGCAATCCGGCCAATTATGGTGTTTGGGCCATAACTTAAGCTAAAAAAACTCCAAATTGAGTGATTCAAAAAAAGAAATGTAACTAGACACAATAAGGAACAACTTTCATGAAGACAACTTTACCAAATTCTTACTGTACAAATGACCAATGGAACAGTAAACATAATGCTTGAAAATTGAAAATTGTGAATAACTAACACTAAGCTTAGAAATGGTATTGGCAACCAATACCAACAACTTTAGAATGCAAAATGTGGTATGTTGGGAGTATTAGAACCAATGTACCTATTTTCTATGCAAAAGTCAACATTTTAATTGACTAATGAAATGAATAGTAACACCTAAACTTAAATTTCAAGAATTGTAAAAGTTAAAAATGTAACATGCCCTAGTACACCTAGCAAGATTGGTTTGGATAGGTTGGCATGCCAATAGGGTTCAGTTAGCAGTACTGCACATGGCATTATGTCATTCTATGATTTTATGGCTTTTAGCCATTCTGACATTGTGTTAATACTTGGCCTTGTGCCTAATGTTATTACAGCTTATTAGTTGTTCTGTTGCACACCGGGAGATACATATGTGACTGATGGTGTAACGGCCTGAGGTACTTGATACCCAGTGCCAGTTTACCCGTTTATCCAGTCTAGTCATCCAGTATAGATTGCTTGGACAACAAAAAATGAAAGTGGATAAATTTAATGAAATAATGAATATAACAAGTATAAAACAAATAAGACTACAAATAATTATCAAAAAATTGTCTGCCTAAGACATCAGAATATTCACTGCATATTTATTTTCTATTATTTCTTTTTATTCTATTATTGGCACCACTAAGCATTATTGCTTAGCGCATTGCTTTTGCCACGCGTAGGTTCTGGAGAGACCGACAGAGAGCCCAGTAGACCATAAACTGGGTGAGACCATCTACAGCTCTGCATAGTATCTGTGTCACTTCATCAACTTCAGTGAATTGCTAGGACACTAGGTTTCATTTTGGTATTTTGTAATTAACTTTTATTTTCTCATACGTAATTGAGACTTATGTAATGCATTTTGGTATTAATGTAAATAATGAAAATTGTGTTTATGATTGGAAAATTGAGTATTTATTTATGACTTGGATATGAATATCATGAGAAATGAATGAATGAGAAATGGAAATATTGTTGAAAAATATTGAGACTATGTTGATGAAATGGAGTTTGGAAATGATTGAAAACATATTGGAAGTGTTTTTCACAGGTTCCGAAGAACTGTTTTCTTCATTTTTAGCCAGTACTCTGTCGAATTTTTTATAAAATATGCGAAACCTCAAATAAATTGATGTTTTCCATAAATGACTTAAATGAATTATATTTCACAAATTGTACTTCATAACTATAAAAAAAAATAAATTAGGAAGAATAAAAATGATTGAATTAAAATAGGGTGTTCCGATACACTGTGTGGTATATCTTGCTCGACTACACTGTAGACGGATAAGGGGTGTCACATTTAGTGGTATCAGAGCACGGTTTAGGCATTTCTGAGCCTAGATCGAGTCAATACCATGCATTGCAATTGTAAAAGTCGAGGTGACACTAATACAGATCTGTTTGTCTTTGTTATTCTGAATAGGACATGGACCCTATATCTCAAAGGGCAGTTGAGGAGGAAGTGGAGAGTCATGCTCCACTTGCAGCAACTGAGACTGGGGGTAGGGGAGAACCTGCTCCACCAGCTCCAGTAGAGCCTGCTCAACCTCCACAGGCCATGTTCTAGCAAATGGCTGAGTTTTTTAGATAAATGGCTGGGGTAATGCCACCACCACCACCTCCATAACAGAAATCACATCTGGAAAGTTTAAGAAAATTTGGAGCAGTGGATTTCTTTGGCAAGAGAGAAGATGATTCTGTTGTAGCCGAAAATTGGTTGAACAAAAAAGGAAGGGTTTTAAAACAACTCCACTGCACTCCAGAGCAAAACTTAGAAGCTGCTGTATCTCTGCTACAAGATGATGCCTACCAATGGTGGGATACAGTGTCTAGTGAAGTGCAGCCAAAACTAATAACCTGGGACTTCTTCCTCTCAGAGTTCAAAAAGAAGTATGTAGGTAGTGTATACCTGGAAGAGAGAAGAAGAGAATTCATTAACCTGAGGCAGAGACAGCTGACAGTGGCAGAGTATGAAAAAGAATTTGTCAGACTAAGTCGCTATGAAAGAGAGATAGTCCCTAATAAGGCCGAGAGGTGTAAAAGATTTGAAGAGGGATTAAATGACAAAATGAAGATCATGATTACTGCATTGGGAATCACAGACTTCACCAAGTTAGTGGAAGCTGCATTAAAAGTTGAGAAAGTTAGAATAAGTGAGCAGACCAGAAGAGAGAGACAGTAGAAGAGGGGCCCGGGTCAATCTAGCTCATCTCCTGCACCAGGAAAGAAGTTCAAAGGTCCACCTGCATAGAGTTCAAGACAATCTCAAAGTTAGGGTCAGTCCTAGGGGCCCAGGCCACAGTTCACCCCTAGGAGAGGTCAGTCCACACCATCAATGGGCAACTCTCTAGGGACGGGGTTCAGGGGACCAGCCTCAGCATCTTCTGCATGTCTGCATTGCCTGAAGTAGCATGAGGGGGAGTGTTAGAGAGTGACAAGTGCCTGCCTAAGGTGTGGATCAACAAAGCATCAGTTAAGAAACTGTCCGCGCAGAACTGCTACAGCTGCTCCAACACAAGCAGATAGACCTGCTCCTGCACCATAAAGGGGTAGGAAATCTGGCAAATCTGAGGCAGTGGGACCATCACAGGGACCTGCATATGAACCAGCAGAGAGGCCAGAGGCCAGAGCACCTGCCAGAGCCTATGCCATAAGAGCTCAGGAGGAGCAAGATGCCCCAGACATCATGAGGGGTACACTCTCCCTCTACAATACATCTGTGCATGCATTGGTGGATCTAGGATCCACTCATTCATACATCTGCATCAACCTATCCGTAGAAAGGGGGATATTAGTAGGGGAGAGTGACCAAGACATTCTGGTCACTAATCCATTAGGCCACAGTGTAGTGGTGAACAAAGTGTACAAGGGTTGCTCGTTAAGGATTCAGGGGTATGAATTCTTGGCAGACCTGATTGAATTGCCTTTCTATGAGTTTAACGTGATTTTGGGAATGGACTGGTTTCCATGTCATCAGGCAATGGTTGATTGTAAACTGAAGAGGATTTCCTTGAAAACTCCTGAGAGTAATGAGATCACAATTGTGGGGGAAAGGACAGATTTCTTGTCCAACGTCATCTCAGCCACAGTTGCACGAAAATTGATGAGACAAGGCTGTGAAGCCTACCTAGCACATGTGGTGGATACTAGGCAGGCTAAGCCAGATCTATGTGACATACCCACAGTAAGAGACTTCTCAGATGTATTCCTTGAAGAATTGCCTGGCTTGCCACCAGAAAGGGAAGTTGAATTTTCTATTGAGATACTGTCGGGTATAGCACCAATCTCTATTGGTCCTTATAGGATGGCACCCATGGAATTGAAGAAACTGAAAATCTAGTTACAGGAGTTACTGGATAAGGGGTTCATACGCCCCAGTGTGTCACCATGGGGAGCTCCTGTGCTGTTTGTGAAAAAGAAGGATGGGACTTTGAGGTTATGCATTGATTACCAGCAGTTGAATAAAGTGACAGTGAAGAACAAGTATCCATTGCCTAGAATTGGCGATCTATTTGATCAATTGAAGGGAGCAGGAGTATTTTCTAAATTTGATCTCAGATCAGGGTATCATCAGGTGAGGGTGAAGGATGCAGATATGCCAAAAACTCCATTGAGAACCCGGTATGGGCATTATGAGTTTCTGGTGATGCTATTTGGCCTAACAAATGCACCAGCAGCATTCATGGACCTTATGAACCGTATCTTCCATCCATACCTAGATCGGTTCATAGTGGTCTTTATTGATGATATTTTAGTGTATTCCAAGACCAGGGAAGAACATGATAAGCATTTGAGGATTATTCTGCAAACCCTGAGAGAAAAGAAGCTGTATGCTAAGTTGTCCAAGTGTGACTTCTAGTTGGATGAAATTGCATTCCTTGGACACATAGTGTCAGCTGATGGGATTAGAGTGGATCCCAAGAAAATAGAAGCAGTGATGGAATGGAAGCCTCCCAGAAATACAACTGAGGTCAGAAGTTTCTTGGGGCTAGCTGGGTATTATAGAAGACTTGTGAAGGGATTTTCTTTAATAGCTGCTCCAATGACCAAGTTGTTATACAAGAATATCATATTTGACTGGAATGACAAGTGTTAGGCCATTTTTGAGAAATTGAAGGCTATGTTGACAGAGGCACCAGTGTTAACACAGCTATTATCGGGAAAGGACTTTGTGGTCTTTAGTGATGCCTCTCATAATGGGTTAGGGTGTGTATTGATGTAAGAAGGGAAGGTGATCACTTATGCTTCTAGGCAGTTAAGGCCACATGAACAGAACTACCCTACCCATGATCTAGAACTTGCAGCAATTATCTTCACACTAAAGATATGGAGGCACTACTTGTATGGTGAAAAGTGTTACATTTACACAGACCACAAAAGTCTGAAATACTTACCAACCCAAAAGGAGCTCAACCTTAGACAAAGGCGATGGATTGAGTTCCTAAAGGACTATGATTGTGTAATTGACTACCATCTTGGGAAGGCAAATGTAGTTGCTGATGCTTTGAGCAGAAAATCCATCATAGCTTTGAGATCATTGAATGCCCGTCTATTCTTGGCTTGAGATGGAGCTATTTTGGTTGAGTTGCAAGTGAGGCTAAACTTGCTACCGCAGATTTTAGATGGGCAGAAGGCAGATGAGAAGCTAAAGGCTATTTTGAATAAAATCTCAGAAGGGAAGACAACTGACTATGAGGTGAAAGTAGATGGGTGTTTGTACTACAAAGGAAGAGTGTGTGTACCAGATAATGGGGAATTGAAAGCCAATATTTTGAAATAGGCACATACCAGTGTTTATGCTATGTACCCAGGAAGTACAAAAATGTATCATGATTTGAAGCTTCATTATTGGTGGCCTGGTATGAAGAAGGACATAGTAGATTATGCGACTAAATGCTTGACATGTCAGCAAGTCAAGGCAAAACATCAAGTTCCATCGGGTTTGCTACAGCCTATACGCATACCTGAATGGAAATGGGATCGAGTCACCATGGATTTTGTAAGTGATCTACCTTTCACCCAGAAGAAGCATAATGCAGTATGGGTGATAGTAGATAAATTGACGAAGTCAGTGCACTTTCTGCCAGTTAGGACTGACTATTCACTGGAGAAGTTAGCAGAATTGTATATCAGTGAGATATTTAGATTGAAGGAGCGGAAGCATGAAAAACACAAGTTTATACCATTGAATTCAAAAATTTTCACCTAAAGTCACATGCATCATGTAAGATTTATTTTTATCTATTTCATTTCAATGATAAACAACATATTAAAAATCTTTTAATATGTTTTTGGATTTTTATTTGCCATTTAAGATTTTAGAATTAATCAGATCAATTTTATAACCCTAGATTAAATCAAGAACAAATACATTAATCTCTTGATGCACTGCAGCGTATTTGTACCTTTGCGATGCGTCTTTAGGACACCAGATATTGTCTCTCTAGCTTGTCCACACCAAGTTCACCAATGGCAGCCCTTGAACAGCTTCTAAAGCTTTTTATATGAATTAGAAAATCAAGTTTTGCCTTTTGAGAGATTAAAGATGTAAACAGAACACTAGAAACGATTTCTAGTATTTTTAATTCAAGAGATTGTTTGCTAATCTCTTGGAATAGATGAGAGATGAAGAAGAAGAGAAGGGAAAAGCCTTTCAAGGTGGCAGCACAAAGAAGAGGCAGCAGCTTGTCTCATTTATTCTTTCATAATAACACTTATATAGTGTAACACCCTCCCTGTAGCAACTCTGCACATTCTACTGTTTCGGTGACCAGTGTCGGTCCGAATAGCTAGAACGTCCAGAAAAATATTTAAACTAAAGTGAGGAACCATAATTAACTCAAATATTAGTAAGAAAAATTTAGAAAAAAATTTTAGAAATAAAATACAACCAAGTTAAATGAGGTGGTGCCCAAGCGATGGGTCACCTAGTAGGAAGTTGCGATTCTCGCAACTAGGAGCCCTAGACCTAGGGGAAAAATTCATAAAATAATTTTTGGGACTCTAGAGAAGGGTCATTGAGGTTTCTATGGCATTAGAATGCCAAGAAAATACTTAGGAAAATTTTTCAATTGGCACAGATAATTTTGGTCTGTTAAGCCAAACGGAGGGTATTTTGGTCATTTCGCTTTCAGATGTGATATTTGGCTGACTTGTCCAGTTAAGTAAATAATTATTATAATATAAAATGTGAATAAATATTGCTAAAAATTAAATTGAAAATGAGTAGAGAAAAGAAGAAAAGAAAATGAAAGAAAATACTTAATTATGACATCATATGATGTCTTTAAAAAGAGCTCCACCAATCATCTTTTAACAAGTACCTTTAAATCAATTAAAAAGGACAAAAAAGAGTTAAAAATTGAAAAATTTTTTTGCTCATCTCCTTCAATTTCCGGTAGCCTCTCTTTCCCTCACTATCTCCATTAAAGCTTTCTCTTTTTCTTGCTAAAACCTCACCCTTTACACCATAAAACCTCATCCTCACTTCACTAAAATTTATCCTCACACCCTAAATCATATTTAGACAGCCATTAGAGGGAGAAATCTTGAAGATTGACAAGCTCATGTGGGAGCTTTAATAAGGTTAGTGTCCAATATCTTTCTCTCTCTTTAAATTCATGACTAGAAAGTTGATTTAATTTGAAATTTATAAGAAATTCAAATGAAAACCTTTGATGTACTCACTTCATATTTTTGGCAGCCATGGATTTATTAGAGTTTTGATGATTTCTTTGGATTAAATGAGTATATAAGCTGCCCTTGATATGAACTTAACATTTAGCACATTAAATTGTAGGTTAATGGAAGAGTAGAGAAATTGAGAATTTAGGATTTTGAGAAAATTGGAGTTTAGCTCCTATAATGGTGTAGGAACATTTTAATGGTCAAATAGTAACCATTTGGTAAGTTTTAAACTTAATAGGAAGTGAATTGACTCATTGAATGTTGGAAAGGATAGGCTACCTTGAGTGCCCTACAGGTCTAGATGTGAGTCAAGCCTGTTTGGGCAGCTATAACTTAAATTGTAGAGGTTTAATTGGTGCAAGGCCAATTTGAAATGAAACTAAACACATAATGTCACAACTTTCATGAAGAAACTATGCCCATAAAACCAAACCAAGTGGACCAAAGCCTTGCCCCAATCTGGGTGAACTGCAGTCTGTTTCTGCAGAATGACCAAATGAATAGTATTTGGTCATTTGGCCATAACTCAGTGTAGAATGGTCCAATTAACCTGAAATTTTACCAGAAATAAGCTGAGATATAGACCAACAACTTTCATGAAGAAACCTAACCCAAATTATGACCATAACCTATCCAACAAGTGAGTTGAAGTCACTATTTACTGCACTATAGATATGGTTAGTCCAGAAAATTTTCAGTCCGGCCAGTTGCGGTTTTTGGACCATAACTTGAGCTACAAAACTCCAAATGGAGTGATTCAAAAAAGGAAATTCAACTAGACAAAATAAGGAACAACTTTCATGTTGATCATTTTGCCAAATTTCTACTGCAAAAATGATCAATGGAACAGTAAAAATAAGGTATGAAAACTGAAAATTCTACTCAATTAACTTTAAGCTTAGAAATGGTATTGGCAACCAATACCAACAAATTTTGAATGCAAAATGTGGTATGTTCGGAGTATTAAAATCAATATACCTATCGTCTATACAAAAGTCAACATTTTGGTTGACTAATTAAGTGAATAGTAACATCAAAACTTGAAATTCAAAAAATTGTAAAACTCAAAAGTGTAAAATGCCCTAGTATACCTAACAGGATTGGTTTGGATAGCTTGGCATGCCAATAGAGTTCAGTTAGCAGTACTGCACATGGCATTATGCCATTCTATGATTTAATGGCTTTTAGCCATTCTGAGATTATGTTGATACTTGGCCTTGTGCCTAATTTTTATTACAGCTTATTAGCTGCTCTGTTGCACACCGGGAGATACATATGTGACCGATGGTGTGACGGCCCGAGATACTTGATACCCAGTGCCAATTTACCCGTTTATCCAGTCTAGTCATCCAGTATAGGTTACTTGGGCACCCAAAAAAAATGAAAGTGAACAAATTTAATGAAATAATGAATAGAACAAGTACAAAATAAATAAGATTACCAATAATGATCGAAAAATTGTTTACATAAGACATCAGAACATACACTGCATATTTATTTTCTGTTATTTCTTTTTATTTTATTATTGGCACCACTAAGCATTATTGCTTAGCGCGTTGCTTTTGCCACACGTAGGTTCTGGAGATACTGACCGAGAGCCCAGTAGACCACAGACTGGGTGAAACCTCCTGTAGCTCTGCATAGTGTCCGTGTCACCTCACCATCTTCAGTGCATTGGTAGGACACTAGGTTTCATTTTGGTATTTTGTAACTAACTTTTATTTTCTCATGTGTAATTGAGACTTATGTAATGTATTTTGATGTTAATGTAAATGTGGAAATTGTGTTTATGAATGAAAAATTGAGTATTTATTTATTGCTTGTATATGAATACCATGAGAAATGAATGATTGAGAAATGGAAATGTTGTTGAAAAATATTGAGATTTTGATGATGAAATGGAGTTTGGGATTGGTTGAAAATTTTGGAAGTGTTTTTCATAGGTTCCGAAGAACTGTTTTCTCCATTTTTAGCCGGTACTCTGTCGGATTTTCTATAAAATTTTTGGAACCTCAAATAATTTATGATTTCACTAAATGACTGAAATGAATTATATTTCACAAATTGTACTCCATAACTATATAAAAAATAATAATAATAAATTAGGAAAAAAAATGATTGAATTAAAATAGGGTGTTTCGATACACTGCGTGGCATATCTTGCTCGGCTACACTGTAGACGGGTAAGGGGTGTCACATATAGTTAGGTCATCACTTAAAACCCTTGCCACATGTTACCTTCTGATTGGTTCTAGGTTTAATTGACCCAATCACATTGTGCCAAGTGTCAAACCTATATTTAATCTTAATTTTAATCATCTTACATTATTAAAAGACATTTGGCAAGCTTATGTGTAGTGCCATGTGTCACCATCTCATGGTGCCACATGTCACATGTCACCCTGTGAAATTACTAAAATGCCCCTGTGTCTTAATTTTGAGTTCTCAACCCAAAATAATTATTTCTCTTCTTCTTATCAATCTATATCAAATATAAATTAATTAATTAATCTCTATTAATTAATTTCTCATAATTAAATTCATATTTAAACACTATAAATATAAATTTAACTTATATTGTACATCCAATAACCTAGTTTTGGTTTCAAGCCATGCTAGGGACTTTGCAATCTAATTGCAAACCAAACCTAATTAATCAATTAAACTCTTTAATTAATTAATTAAATCATATTTAATTTGGTGATTACTTATGTATGTGTGTGACTTATTAGGCTCATCACTAATTGGCAATGAGACATGATATCAACTCTTAATATCATCAGAACTCTTTCTTACAATAAATGATTTCTCTAAACCATTTTATGCAACTCATAAACCGTGGTTAACACCTAGCATAGCATGCCATGGCCACCCAATCAGTAATAAGGTTTACCTTAAATGAACCTATAATCATATGTTACCATGCACTAGAATCTCTCTGTTACAAAATCCCAACTTAAGCTGGAGTCATGGTTTATGTCAAACCCCATTTGCCATGAATATTATGTTCTCTTTTAATTCCAGTTCTTGATTAAAAGATTTTCTGATCAGAAACTCTTTTCTGATTAAATCTATCTGTCCTGGCCAGGAACTTGAAACATCAAGAACAATTAAATGAACATAGGATTTTATCCCTATTTACTTAGAGGAATAAATTCCATCTTGACCAACACCTACCTCCATATATAACTAGTAGGAGCCAACATATGCCCATATACCCATACATAGTACAAGTATGAAAGCAGTATCAAACTCAAACTACCTATATACAAGATAACTGTGCTATCTCAAGTCTAAAGATTATATGCACTGATATGATTTATGATAATACATTGACAAGAGTAAACTCCATGTGCTTGTCATAAGTGTCACTGGTTCGGCCTACTTATCATGTATAAGTGCCTATCATGTTTGTTATATGGCATGAGACTCACCATTCCATCTTATTTATATCTCATATAAATAACTTGGGAACAAACATGAATACAATCTTTCTGGATAAGTCATGTCCTTATTATGAAGTATCCTCAATTGTGAACCTATTTATGATACTTTGTGCAGAGATACTGTCACTCATATTCTTAACAACTTAAGAATAGAATTTCTAACATAATATCAATGGACCTTTTCTATTACACATAAATATATTATCTAAACGAAAAAGTGAAAATGTCTTTTTTTAATAAAAGATGTACAAGATACATACTAAATGATATGCTCTAGGGCATACTACTAACAATGTCCCACTAGCACTAGAGCCATTCATTACAATATCTTAGACCCATCTTCTCAAAATGTCGATCTAGCTGAGTCTATGACATAGGCTTAGTGAATGGATCAGCTGGATTTTCAGCTAATACTATTTTCTGCATGGCTACATCGCTTCGTCCAACTATTTCTCTAATAATGTGATAGCGCCTTTCTATGTGTTTGGATTTCTAGTGAGACCGGAGTTCCTTAGCCTGTATGACTGCTCCATTATTGTCACAGTGAAGTGGAACTACTGACTCAATGAAAGGAACTACTGCAAGTTCTGTCACGAACTTCTTTATCAAAATAGCTTCCTTTGCAACATCTGATGCAGCAATATACTCAGCCTCGGTAGTGGAATCTGCAATCGTACTCTGTTTGAAACTCTTCCAACTGACTGTTCCTCCATTATAAATGAACACATATCCAGAGGTAGACTTTCTATCATCGATATCTGATTGGAAATCAGAATCAGTATAACCATCCAATTGCAAGTCACCACCTCCATAAATCAAGAATAAATCCTTAGTTCTTCTCAAGTACTTAAGGATATTCTTTACAGCTATCCAGTGCTCCAAACCTAGATTGGATTGATACCTGCTAGTCAAACTAACAGCATATGCGATATCCAGCCTAGTACACAACATTACATGCATTAAACTTCCAATAGCCGAAGTATATGGAATCCTGGCTATTTTATCTCTTTCTTCAGGTGTCTTTGGAGCCATCCCTTTAGAAAGGTGGATACCATGTCTCACTGGTAATAATCCTCTCTTGGAATCAAGCATGTTAAACCTCTTTAACACCTTTTCCAAGTATACACTTTGGGATAAACCAATTATTCTTTTCGCTCTATCTCTATAGATGCAAATCCCAAGAATATAGGTTGCCTCCCCTAAGTCTTTTTATAGAGAATGTATTTGACAACCATACCTTTACAGTTGTTAACATACCTGTGTCATTACCTATCAACAGTATGTCATCCACATATAAGACAAGGAAAATGATAGCACTGTCACTAACCTTCTTATATACACATGGCTCATCCTCATTTTTTATAAAACTAAATGATTTAACGGCTTCATCAAAACGGATGTTCCAACTCCTCGAAGCTTGCTTCAACCCATAAATGGATCGCTTTAGCTTGTATACCTTGGAACCATCTTGGGATTCAAAATCCCTAGGTTGTTCCATGAAAATGTTTTCTTCAATGTATCCATTGAGAAAAGATGTTTTGACATCCATCTGCCAAATCTCATAATCATAGTATAAAGCTATTGCTAATAGAATCCCAATTGATTTAAGCATGGCAACAGGCAAGAAAGTCTCCTCATAGTTGATTCCTTGCCTTTGGCAAAACCCTTTCGCTACTAGCCTTGCCTTATAGGTCTCTACCTTTCCATCAGAACCAATTTTCTTCTTGAAAACCCATTTGTTCCCTATAGGTATAATACCTTCAGGTGGGTCAATAAGATCCCAAACTTGATTCTTATGCATGGAATCAATCTCGGATTTCATAACATCAATCCATTGTAAAGAGTCTATATCTGATATAGCTTCTTCATAGGTAAGTGGATCATCTCCATAATCTACTTCTTCATGAGTAGACAACTCTTACTCTTCTTCATGAAGGAAACCATATCACACTGGTGGGTGAGATATCCTGGTTGTTCTACGAGGAATAGCTGTAGATGTTTCATCAACGGGTGTAGGTTGACTAGATGGATCTATATCCATCTGATCTGTTGGTTGGTTAGAATTCTCCAATTCTAACTCTATTTGCCTTCCTTTGCCTCCTTCTTAAACAAACAGTTGTTCAAGAAATGTGGCATCTCTACTTACCACAAACTTTTGTGAAGTAGGCAAATAAAAATAATATCCAAAACTATCTTTTGGATATCCAACAAATCAACCCTTTTTCTGATATGGTTTCTAATTTATCAATGTTCAGCTTTTTGATATAAGCTGGACAACCCCAAATCTTAACATGCTTAAGACTTGATTTTCTTCCATCCCATATCTCATAAGGTGTGGAAGAAACTGATTTTGATGGAATCCTATTCAGAATATACAAAGCTGATTCTAATGCAAATCCCCAAAAGGAGATTGGCATATCAGTATAGCTCATCATACTACGTACCATATCCAATAGGGTATGATTTCTCCTTTCAGATACACCATTCAGCTGTGGCGTTCTTGGAGGAGTCAGCTGGAAAACAATGCTGTGCACTGTTAAGTATTCATCAAATTCAGTACTCAAATATTCACCTCCACAATCTGATTGAAGAGCTTTAATACTCTTTCCTGTTTCATTTTCTACTTCAAATTTAAATTCTTTGAACTTTTCGAAGGATTCATACTTGTATTTCATCAAATACAAATACCCAAACCTTGATTTATCATCAGTAAAGGTAATAAAGTAATGAAAACCGCCTCTAGCCATTTCCTTAAATAGACCACATACATCACTATGTATTAGCTCTAAAATATTTTCAGCCCTTAGCCCTTGTCCAACAAAGGGTGATCAAGTTATTTTGCCCTGAAGGTAAGATTCACAAGTTGGAGTAGGCTCAGTGCCCAATGAGGAAAGAATCCCCATTTTCTCCAGTTTTGCAATCCTATATTCTACAACATGACATAACCTTAAATGCCAAATATATTTTGAACTTGAGTTGGTTTTCACCATGGCATTGCATTCATTTAGATCACTTGTATTCATTTTGTGTTTGTCATTATTATCCAAATAATAAAGACCATCATTCATATAACCCGAACCAACATATTTATTTCCAAAATAAATATTGCAAACATCATCTGTGAACTGAAATTCATAGCCATTTCTAGTCAAACTAGATATAGAAATGAAGTTCTTAAAAGTATCAGGTACATATAAAATATTATCCAAACACAAAACATGTCCAGACATGTAAAAAGATTTAGATCCTATGGCTAAAGCTTCAACAGTTGAGCCATTGCCAATCCGGACTCTAACATCTCGAGAACGCAAGCTGTTACTATTTGCTATTTCCTGCATATCATAAGAAATGTGAGAACTGGCACCATTATCTACAACCCAAGCTATAGATGAACTATGAGTATCATCAAAATCTAAATAACAAGATATAGACATACCTTCCGAAGGTGTATCCTTCTTGTCCTTCAGAGAATCAAGATAATTTGGGCAGTTCCTTTTCTAGTGCCCATCCTTCTGGCAGTGGAAACACTTTCCTTTACCTCCATCAGCTTTAGTCTTCCCTTTTTTTTTAGCTATTTTCTTGGAAGGACCAGGAATCTGAGGTTTCTTTTTCTTATTGCCCTTCTTCTTGTTGGACTTTCCAGCAGAAGAAGATGCAATCAAAGCTACCTCTTTTTCTTTATTGCCCGACATATTCTTTTGGGCAATAACCAGCATGTTGAGTAAACAAGCTAAGGTGCATTCTTGTTTAGTCATATGGAAATTTACCAAAAAATTCCCAAAAGACTCAGGAAGGGACTGAAGGATCAAATCCGTCAGCAGTTGGAAATCTATGTTAAAGTCAAGATGTTCCAACTGCTCAATTAGCCAAATCATCTTTTGGACATGATCCCCAACATTCTGTCCCTCAGACATCCTCATGCGGAACAGCTGCCTAGATATCTCATACCAAGCATTCCTGTTGTGCTCACCATACAACTCTTGTAGGTGAAGGAGGATCTCACTCAAACTCTGCATGTTTTCATACTGCTTCTGTAACTCATTACTCATGGAAGCAAGCATGTAATACTTAGCTCTCATATCATGCTCCTTCCACTTATCCAAAGTTTCATGTTCCTCTTAGGTGGCCTCTGGAGGTAAGGGATCAGGAACATTTGAGTCTAGAACATATCCTATATGTTCAAGGTTCAGGACAAGTTTCAAATTTCTTAGCCAATCAGACAGATTAGGTCCTGTCAACCTATTGCGATCAAGTATGCTTGCAAGAATATTGGATGGTGGTGGTTGTTCTATGCTCATTATTATCAGAAAATTAACTGTAGAAAATAACCAGATTAATTAGTAAATGTATCATGTAATTAACCAAAATGATTATGGTCTTTTAATCAAATTGGTCCTCCCACTAACTTAGCGAATCCTACACTTTCAAAGTAGAAAACAGAAATCCTAGTTAGATAGATTTCTAGTGGGTGATTGAATTCTTATAATTCTATTGATCATCCTCAGGTACATCCATTATTGGAATTATAATAAACTATAAGTGAGCAACTCCTTGCCCATCACATCTCATGTGAGATTCAATCATTTACCTAGCCCCTAATGCTCAAAATCTCAGGTACATCCATTATTGACTTATCTTGCATTAGTTAAATTGATCCCATTGAGTTAGTAATTATGCAAATAATTTTAATTTCCTCAGGTACATCCAATATTGGCCACCAAACCATTTACATATTTACAACATCTCATGCTTAATAATTATTCTTAAGAAAATCTTTTAAATTAATTGCATCTTATGCAAGTATTTAAAGTTTCTTAAAATAATTGCCTCAATGGAGGGCCCATGTTATAATTACTTTAATTATAGCATTTCCAACTTAATCATTTGTTTGGAAGATTTTATGGTCATCCTAATTACTATTAAGGTCTCACTTTGCACATTATCCATTTAGCATGCATATATCATATACTTGCATACATTCACATACGTCTCATGCATTCATGGATAAACAGTAAATATGGTATGATCATGAACTTTCTAAGGGATTCAATTCTGAGCCACTAAGAATTGAATCAGGGCATTCCTAGGTGCATTTCATTCATTCATTTTACAAGAGTTGCTGAAGGAGTACATAACCAACACTTGATCTTGAATTCCTCCCACTGGTCCCACCAATGCTCTTGACCTCCTTGATCTTCTTGCAATCCAATATTACATAGTAATCCTTAGCATACCAAGGCGAATTTACAAAAACTAAATAAATGAAATTACAACCTAAAAAATTATTACAACCTTAATAATACATGCCTAAAATAAATTAAAATAAATTAATTAATTTACAATCCCAAAGAAACATAAAAGAAATAAATCCAATCACATTGGTCTTTTATAGTCCATGATCATCCATCATGCATATCACTATTTAACAAATAAATAAAACATACATACTTAAATTAAATTGAATATCTCATATTCAACTTAAAAATCCATATTTGAATATGATTCAAACAAATTTAAAAATTCAGATTTGAATCACATTCAAACAAATTTAAAAATTCAGATTTGAATCACATTCAAACAATTTTTAAAAATCAGATTTGAATCACATTCAAACAATTTTTAAAAATTCAGATTTGAATATCATTCAAACAACTTTAAAAATTCAGATTTGAATATGATTCAAACAACTTTAAAAATTCAGATTTGAATCACATTCAAACAACTTTTAAAATTCAGATTTGAATCACATTCAAACAATTTTTAAAATTCTGATTTGAATCAAAATTTAATTGTGTGATTAAAACTACTAATTAAACACTTTAATTATTCATAGGATAGGCCTTAGATCATACAACAATTGTAGAATTTAAAATGAAACCTTGCGCCACCCATGAAGGCCAAAGATGGCGCACCAATAATGGTGTTCTACACCCAAGCCGCCACCTTTCTTGCAACCAGCAATCGATCTATCATCTTATGATTATTCCACACAATTAAATCATTTAATCAACAATCTAAATGGCAAATATAGTGGCTATGATACCAATTGAAGGAGCGGAAGCATGAAAAACACAAGTTTATACCATTGAATTTAAAATTTTTCACCTAGGGTCACATGCATCATGCAAGATTTATTTTTATCTATTTGATTTTAATGATAAACAACATATTAAAAATCTTTTAATATGTTTTTGGATCTATATTTGCCATTTAAGATTTTAGAATTAATCAGATTAATTTTAGAACCCTACATTAAATTAAGAACAAATACACTAACCTCTTAATGCACTGCAGCATATTTGTACCTTTGGGATGTGTCTTTAGGACACCAGATGTTGTCTCTCTACCTTGTCCACACCAAGTTCACCTATGGCAGCCCTTGAACAGCTTCTAAAGCTTTTTCTATGAATTATAAAAATCAAGTTTTGCCTTTTGAGAGATTAAAGATGTAAACAGAACATTAGAAATGATTTCTAGTATTTTTAATTCAAGAGATTGTTTGCTAATCTCTTGGAATAGATGAAGAAGAAGAGAAGGGAGAAGCCTTTCAAGGTGGCGGCACAAAGAAGAGGCAGCAGCTTGTCTCATTTATTCTTTCATAACAACACTTATATTATTAGGTCATCACTTAAAACCGTTGCCATATGTCACCTTCTGATTGGTTCTAGGTTTAATTGACCTAATCACATTGTGCCAAGTGTCAAACATATATTTAATCTTAATTTTAATCATCTTACATGATTAAAAGATATTTGGCAAGCTTATGTGTAGTGCCATGTGTCACCATTTCATGGTGCCACATGTCACCATGTGAAATGACCAAAATGCCCCTGTGTCTTAATTTTGAATTCTCAACCCAAAATAATTATTTCTCTTCTTCTAATCAATTTATATCAAATATAAATTAATTAATTAATCTCTATTAATTAATTTCTCATAATTAAATTCATATTTAAACACTTTAAATATAAATTTAACTTATATTATGCATCCAATAACCTAGATTTGGTTTTAAGCCATGCTAGGGACTTTGTAATCTAATTGCAAACCAAACCTATTTAATTAATCAATTAAACTCTTCAATTAATTAATTAAATCATATTTAATTTGGTGATTACTTATGTATGTGTGTGACTTACTAGGCTCATCACTAATTGGCAATGAGACATGATATCAACTCTTAATATCATCATAACTCTTTCTTACCATAAATGATTTCTCTAAACCATTTTATGCACCTCATAAACCATGGTTAACACCTAGCATAAAATGCCATGGCCACCCAATCAGTAATAAAGTTTATCTTAAATGAACCTATAATCATATGTTACCATGCACTAGAATCTCTCTGTTACAAAATCCCAACTCAAGCTGGAGTCATGGTTTATGTCAAATCCCATTTGCTATGAATATTATGTTCTCTTTTAATTCCAGTTCTTGATTAAAAGATTTTCTCATCAGAAACTATTTTCTGATTAAATCCATCTGTCCTGGCCAGGAACTTGAAACATCAAGAACAATTAAATGAACATAGAATTTTATCCCTGTTTACTTAGAGGAATAGATTCCGTCTTGATCAACACCTACCTTCATATATAACTAGCAGGAGCCAACACATGCCCATATACCCATACATAGTACAAGTATGAAAGCAGTATCAAACTCAAACCACCTATATACAAGATAACTGTGCTATCTCAGGTCTAAAGATTATATGCACTGATATGATTTATGATAATACATTAACAAGAGTAAACTCCATGTGCTTGTCACAAGTGTCACTGGTTCGGCCTACTTATCATGTATAAATGCCTATCATATTTGTTATATGGCATGAGACTCACCATTCCATCTTATTTATATCTCATATAAATAACTTGGGAACAAACATGAATACAATCTTTCTTGATAAGTCATGTCCTTATTATAAAGTATCCTCGATTGTGAACCTATTTATGATACTTTGTGCTAGAGATACTGTCACTCATATTCTTAACAACTTAAGAATAGAATTTCTAATAAAATATCAATGGACCTTTTCTATTACACATAAATATATTATATAAACAGAAAAGTGAAAATACCTTTTATTAATAAAAGATGTACAAGATACATACTAAATGATATGCTCTAGGGCATATTACTAATAGTTAGACTACATAGAATTCCACTTTCCATCATATCTGATCGAGACCCAAGGTTTACATCGAGATTTTGGAAGAAGTTGCATGAATCCTTAGGTACACAACTCCCCTTCAGCATAGCTTTCCATCCACAGACGGATGGGCAATCAGAAAGAGTAATCTAGGTAAATAATTGAAACCAATTGAATTAATACAAATATTGAACTGAAATGATAATAATAAGATGAAATATATGTCAGGTCCTTAAGGATATGCTGAGGAGTTATGTCATTGAATTTGAGGGAAGTTGGGATAGATACCTCCCTCTGGTAGAATTTGCATACAACAATAGCTATCAAGCTAGCATTCAAATGGCCCCGTATGAAGCACTGTATGGGAGGAAATGTAGAACTCTAGTGTGCTGGAATGAATTGGGCGAAGACAAACTGGTAGGGCCAGACCTGGTGAAACAGACTGAGGAGAAGGTAAAGCTAGTTAAAGCCAATCTGAAGGTTGCCTTAGACAGACAAAAATCCTATGCCGACCTGAAGAGAAAAGAAATAGAATATGCGGTTGGCGACAAGGTGTTCCTCAAGGTGTCACCATGAAAGAAGGTACTGAGGTTTGGAAGAAAAGGTAAGTTAAGCCCTAGGTTCATTGGCCCATATGAAGTCATTGAACGTGTGGGCCCAGTAGCCTACAGGCTAACTTTACCACCAAAGCTGGACAAGATCCACAATGTGTTCCGCGTATCTATGCTAAGAAGATACCGCTTAGATCCTTCACATGTCAACTCCATGGAAGAAATTGAAGTACAATTGGATTTGACATATGAAGAAGAACCCATATGGATCCTGGCTCGGGCAGTGAAAGAGTTGAGGAATAAGCAGATTCCACTGGTGAAAGTACTTTGAAGACACCACAACACCGAAGAGGCAACTTGGGAAAGTGAAGAGATGATGAGGCAACAGTTCTCTCAACTATTTGCATCAGGTAAATTTCGGGGACGAAATTTAAATTAGAGGGGAAGAGTTGTAACACCCTCACTGTAGCAACTCCGTACATTCTACTATTATGGTGATCAGTGTCGGTCCGGACAGCTAGAACGTCTAGAAAAATATTTAAACTAAAGTGAGGAATCATAATTAACTCAAATGTTAATAAGAAAAATTTAGAAAAAATTGTAGAAATAAAATACAACCAAGTTAAATGAGCCGGTGCCCTAGCGATAGGTAACCCGGTGGGAAGTTGCAGTACTCGCAACTAAGAGCCCTAGACCCGGGGAAAAATTCATAAAATAATTTTTAGGACTCCAGAGAAGAGTTATTAAGAGTTATATGGCATTAGAATTCCAAGAAAAGACTTAGAAAAATTTTTTAATCGGTACAGATAATTTTGGTCTGTTAAGCCAAACAGAGGGCATTTTGGTCATTTCGTCTTCAGAGATGATTTTTGGCCGACTTGTCTAGTTAAATAAATAATTATTATGACATAAAATTTGAATAAATATTGCTAAAAATTAAATTAAAAATGAGTAGAGAAGAAAAGAAAAGAAAATGAGAAAAACGTCAATTATGACATCACCATGAGGTCGTTAAAAGTGCTCCCACCAATCACATTTGAACAAGCTATTAAAAACCAATTAAGAAGAGGTAAAATGAGGAAAAAATTAACAAAACACAATCTGCTCTTCCTCACCCCAAACCAGACATTTCCCTTTTCCAAACCCATTCCTCCATGGAAGCTTAATGAAAGCTTCAAACCTCACCTCATCTCACCTTGAAACCACTACCTTGCTTCACAAAAAAGCGATCTTGCATCTTGAACAACCTCTAGCCAGCAAAAAGAAGAAGAAACAAGGAAGTTTTGGAGACTTGGAAGAGTGAGCAAAAGAGGTTAGTGTCCAATCTCTTAGCACTTTTACTTGATTCATGCTTAATGCCATGAGATAAGTAGAAAATGTAAGAAAAACAAAATAAAAATTAATTGTATCCATCCCTATAAATTTCAGCAGCCTAGGGGTGGTTAGGGTTTGATGAATTTACTTGAAGTAAAGTGTTTATGAGCTACCCATAGCATGAGATGAGTGCTTGAACATGATTATGTAAGTGAAATGCAAGTATAGTGCATGAATGAACTTGAGAACTTGGACATTTGAATAACATTAGGGTTTGCTCATGTAATGGTATGTTAACCTTGTAATAGTTAATTAGTGATCATTTGAATGCGTGTGAGGAGGAATTGAAGTGAGTAATGATGTTGGAGTGGAACTTAGGCATGCTGCCCTTGGTGACCTGTAGGATTAGGTGTGAGTCTAGCAAGTTTGGGCAGCTATAAATGGAGTTGTAGAGGTTCAATTGGTACAAGGCTAATTGGACATGAAACTAGACACATAATGGCACAGCTTTGGTGAAGAAACCCTGCCTAGAAAACTAAACCAAGTTGACCTAAAAATTGCCCTAATCTGGGTGACTTGCATTCTACCTGGGCAAAATGACCAAAAAAATAGTGTTTATTCATTTAGTCATAACTCAGTGTAGAAAGGTCCAATTGACTTGAAATTTTATCAACAGAAAGCTGAGACATAGACCTATAACTTTTATGGAGAAAACAAACCCAAATTTTGATCATAACATGTTCAAAAACTGACCTGAAGTCAGTGTACAAAACCTGCAGAATTGGTTCTGCCCAGAAAATCTGGAAAATTTGCAATCCGGCTAGTTATGGTGTTTGGGCCATAACTTGAGCTACAAAACTCAAAATGGAGTGATTCAAAAAAAGAAATGTAACTAGACACAATAAGGAACAACTTTCATGAAGACAACTTCGCCAAATTCTTACTGTACATATGACCAATGGAACAGTAAACATAATGTTTGAAATCTGAAAATTGTGAATAACTAACACTAAGCTTAGAAATGGTATTGGCAACCAATACCAACAATTTTAGAATGCAAAATGTGGTATGTTGGGAGTATTAGAACCAATGTACCTATTGTCTATGCAAAAGTCAACATTTTAGTTGACTAATGAAATAAATAGTAACACATAAACTTAAATTTCAAGAATTGTAAAAGTTAAAAGTGTAACATGCCCTAGTACACCTAGCAAGATTGGTTTGGATAGGTTAGCATGCCAATAGGGTTCAATTAGCAGTACTGCACATGGCATTATGCCATTCTGTGATTTTATGGCTTTTAGCCATTCTGACATTGTGTTGATACTTGGCCTTGTGCCTAATGTTATTACAGCTTATTAGTTGTTCTGTTGCACACCGGGAGATACATATGTGACTGATGGTGTGACGGCCGAGGTACTTGATACCCAGTGCCAGTTTACCCATTTATCTAGTCCAGTCATCCAGTATAGGTTACTTGGGCAACCAAAAATAAAAGTGGATAAATTTAATAAAATAATGAATATAACAAGTATAAAACAAATAAGACTACAAATAATTATCGAAAAATTGTCTGCCTAAGACATCAAAACATTCACTGTATATTTATTTTCTGTTATTTCTTTTTATTCTATTATTGGCACCACTAAGCATTATTGCTTAGCGCGTTGCTTTTACCACGCGTAGGTTCTGGAGAGACCGATAGAGAGCCCAGTAGACCACAAACTGGGTGAGACCATCTACAGCTCTGCATAGTGTCCGTGTCACCTCATCGACTTCAGTGCATTGGTAGGACACTAGGTTTCATTTTGGTATTTTGTAATTAACTTTTATTTTCTCATATGTAATTGAGACTTATGTAATGCATTTTGGTATTAATGTAAATAATGGAAATTGTGTTTATAAATGGAAAATTGAGTATTTATTTATGACTTAGATATGAATATCATGAGAAATGAATGAATGAGAAATGGAAATATTGTTGAAAAATATTAAGACTATGTTGATGAAATGGAGTTTGGACATTATTGAAAACATATTGGAAGTGTTTTTCATAGGTTTCGAAGAACTGTTTTCTCCATTTTTAGCCGGTACTCTGCCAGATTTTCTATAAAATATGCGGAACCTCAAATAAATTGATGTTTTCCATAAATGACTTAAATGAATTATATTTCACAAATTGTACTTCATAACTATAAAAAAAAATAAATTAGGAAGAATAAAAATGATTGAATTAAAATAGAGTGTTCTGGTACACTGTGTGGCATATCTTGCTCGGCTACACTGTAGACGGGTAAGGGGTGTCACAAATTGAATTAATTTTGTCAAGAATACAATCAAGCCAAATATTTGATACACATAGTACATTTGCATCATAAATATGAACTAATGGAGAGAAATCTCCTTGTGTTGGTTGTACAGGAAATAGAAAATCCAGTGAAAGATATGGAAGAGAAGAATGAGACAATAGAATAGTCTGTGACGGTGAAAGTACAAGGTGAGGCCCTAGCCCCTCAGAGAGTCGGAAGCTCGACTTTACTAGCCCCACCTGTGCAAATTACTGCACAAATGGCCCAGCAGATGGCCACTTTCTTTCAACAAATGGCTGATAATCTGTCAGCATAAGCCCAAGTACCAACCCAACCCCCGCAAGGGCAGCATGAAATAGAGAAGAGGGAGAGACCTATGAGTCAGAGCTCAAATAGTAAATTGGGAAAAAGGAAGAACACTGGAGAGCCTAGTGGTTTTGGATCTGATAGAGGTGGATCTTTAGGGCAGAGGCCACCAAGGTCCAGTCGTCGAACAACTAGAAGTTCATATCCTCCTCGCATCTGCAACTCTTGTGGTAAACTACATGGGGTTATTTGTCATAAAGCCACTGGAGCCGGCTACAATTGTGGTGAACATGGACATTTCGCTAGAGATTGTACTAGAGCACCTCGATCTACTCTCTGAAGTTCACAGACAGTTGGTCAGAGTCGAGATAGAAATAGAACTGGTACTCCTCACAACCATAACACAATGAATCAACTCGAATATAGTAGTGCATTAGTCAGAGCATCCACTATGCACCAAGGAGAAAAAGCAGAAGCTTTGGATGTAGTTCCAGGTAAGTTCTTAATTTTTGAAGTACTGGAATTACTCTAGATGGAATTACTCTAGATGAGGGCAAAGATGTTACAGTTAGTAATTATCAATGGATATTGTAATCAGAATAAGTTTCGAATATTAGTGAATTCGAAAAGGATAAAATATAGGAAAGTTTGATCTATTGGAATGTATCATAGTAACTATGCAATGTACTGTAAGCTGCAGATTACAGTATTGACTTGAGATTATTGTGTAGAGCTATGTACTACTCAATAGTACACCAAGATGAGAATAGTTGCCAACGGCATCTGTTTTGGTATAGTTATGCCAGGACAGAATTTTATTGCTAGAAATGAGTTTGGAATTTAAAACTCAAAAGTTAGAATATCAAAAGGTTATAGTTTAGTACAAAAGAAAGTAAGTTATAGAATATTGATAGATAAAAGAGTTGTGAAAGTGAAAATTTGAATAGTTGGTTCAAATGTAACAAAGAAATGTTACGAATATTAGTAAAAGGGTTGACTAGAATGGTTAGAGGACCAAATCAGAGTAATACCGAAGTATAGTGGATTTCTTAGGGGTGATAAGCGGTGCTAAATTCTAACTCGATAGTCAAGTCAAGGAATTGAGTCAAGGAGGAAGATAAGACTGAGGAATGAAATAATTAAAGTTAAGTTGTGGAATAGAAAGAGAAGTAAATAGGAAAGTAAGTATGAGAATTAGTCAGAATAGAACTTGGAGGGTGCTGTGTCTCTACTCCAAGATGATGCGTATCAATGGTGGGACACAATATCCAGTGAGGTGCAGTCAGAGCAGCGACGATTAAGATTTCACAGAAGGCTATTTCTGAGATGGTCGAAAGGCCCGAAGTCAGGGTGACACCACGGGTGTATGCCATGAAGGCTAGCGAGTAGTCGAACCTAGATATTGATGAAACAACACAAAGAAATGGAGAAGCAAGGAAGTAAAAGATACATTAGGTAAATTTCGAGGATGAAATTTTTATTTAGAGGTGAAGAATTGTAATGCCCTCACTTTACATAGTTCGTACATTCGACTAATCCGATGGCCTAATGTCAGTCCAGACAAATCAGGATGTCTGGAACTACACTTCACTGATAATAAACAGGCATAAAATGATGAAATAAATAAAAAAAAAATACAAGAAAAATTAAAGAAAAATAAAAGAGAAAAAGTGAAACTAAGTTAAACGAGCCGACACCAGCGTTGGGTGACCACACCGAGAAGTTACGGCGCAGGCAATAGCTGACCCCGGGACCGCGAGGAACCCTCGAAATTAAGTTTTGAGACATAATTAAAGACTTATTGAAGTATAATTGACATTAGAAATGTCAAAGAAAATTAAAGAATTAGTACAAAGAAAAACAAAAAATTCAAGAAACAAAAAAAAATCGGTGTTATAGAAAAATTGGAAATACAACCCGAAGAGGGGCTTTTTGTTCATTTGACACCTAGAGTTGACTTTTTGACCTCAATATCCATTAATAAAAAGTGGTATTACATTTTAAAAATTCCATGAAAATTAGAAATTGGGTATATAATATAAATAGTGAAAGATTAGTGGCAAAATTGCAATTTAAGGGACTTGGATTAATTTTATCATTTAATTATCAATTAGTGCTCCATTAACCATGAATTATGGGATCTATATAAAGTAAAGTGGACAGAATTTCAATCCATCTTCAACCTCCCACACACCTAGCTGAATACATCCACCATTAAACCCCCATGGCCGAAGCTTGATCAAACTTCATGCACTCCATTTCTAGCCACCTTTCACACTAATTTCCTTCATTAATCTTTGCCTACTCAACTTGGGAAGCTATTGGGAGCAAGAAAGGAGAGTTTTGGTGAAGATTTAGGGAAGCCCAAAAGAGGTAAGTGTCCATTTCTTCTTCCATTCTTTAGTAAACTTGATTATTAGGTTGAGGTGAGTTAAATGGTA